>NC_133422.1:62869583-63172500 GCF_049350105.2 Macaca mulatta
CCCAATGCAATCCCTCCCCCCTCCCCCCTGCCCCCTCCCCATGATAGGCCCCGGTGTGAGATGTTCCCCTTCCTGAGTCCGAGTGATCTCATTGTTCAGTTCCCACCTACGAGTGAGAACATGCGGTGTTTGGTTTTCTGTTCTTGTGATAGTTTGCTAAGAATGATGGATTCCAGCTGCATCCAAGTCCATACAAAGGACTCAAACTCATCCTTTTTTATGGCTGCATAGTATTCCATGGTGTATATGTGCCACATTTTCTTAATCCAATCTGTCACTGATGGGCATTTGGGTTGATTCCAAGTCTTTGCTATTGTGAATAGTGCTGCAATAAACATACGTGTGCATGTGTCTTTAGAGCAGCATAATTTATAATCCTTTGGGTATATACCCAGTAATGGGATGGCTGGGTCATATGGTACATCTAGTTCTAGATCCTTGAGGAATCGCCATACTGTTTTCCATAATGGTTGAACTAGTTTACAATCCCACCAACAGTGTAAAAGTGTTCCTATTTCTCCACATCCTCTCCAGCACCTGTTGTTTCCTGACTTTTTAATGATTGCCATTCTAACTGGTGTGAGATGGTATCTCATTGTGGTTTTGATTTGCATTTCTCTGATGGCCAGTGATGATGAGCATTTTTTCATGTGTCTGTTGGCTGTATGAATGTCTTCTTTTGAGAAGTGTCTGTTCATATCCTTTGCCCACTTTTTGATGGGGTTGTTTTTTTCTTGTAAATTTGTTGGAGTTCTTTGTAGGTTCTGGATATTAGCCCTTTGTCAGATGAGTAGATTGCAAAAATTTTCTCCCATTCTGTAGGTTGCCTGTTCACTCTGATGGTAGTTTCTTTTGCTGTGCAGAAGCTCTTTAGTTTAATTAGATCCCATTTGTCAATTTTGGCTTTTGCTGCCGTTGCTTTTGGTGTTTTAGACATGAAATCTTTGCCCATGCCTATGTCCTGAATGGTACTACCTAGGTTTTCCTCTAGGATTTTTATGGTATTAGGTCTAACATTTAAGTCTCTAATCCATCTTGAATTAATTTTCGTATAAGGAGTAAGGAAAGGATCCAGTTTCAGCTTTCTACTTATGGCTAGCCAATTTTCCCAGCACCATTTATTAAATAGGGAATCCTTTCCCCATTTCTTGTTTCTCTCAGGTTTGTCAAAGATCAGATGGCTGTAGATGTGTGGTATTATTTCTGAGGACTCTGTTCTGTTCCATTGGTCTATATCTCTGTTTTGGTACCAGTACCATGCTGTTTTGGTTACTGTAGCCTTGTAGTATAGTTTGAAGTCAGGTAGCGTGATGCCTCCAGCTTTGTTCTTTTGACTTAGGATTGTCTTGGAGATGCGGGCTCTTTTTTGGTTCCATATGAACTTTAAAGCAGTTTTTTCCAATTCTGTGAAGAAACTCATTGGTAGCTTGATGGGGATGGCATTGAATCTATAAATTACCTTGGGCAGTATGGCCATTTTCACGATATTGATTCTTCCTATCCATGAGCATGGTATGTTCTTCCATTTGTTTGTGTCCTCTTTGATTTCACTGAGCAGTGGTTTGTAGTTCTCCTTGAAGAGGTCCTTTACATCCCTTGTAAGTTGGATTCCTAGGTATTTGATTCTCTTTGAAGCAATTGTGAATGGAAGTTCATTCCTGATTTGGCTCTCTGTTTGTCTGTTACTGGTGTATAAGAATGCTTGTGATTTTTGCACATTAATTTTGTATCCTGAGACTTTGCTGAAGTTGCTTATCAGCTTAAGGAGATTTTGGGCTGAGACAATGGGGTTTTCTAAATATACAATCATGTCATCTGCAAACAGGGACAATTTGACTTCTTCTTTTCCTAACTGAATACCCTTGATTTCTTTCTCTTGCCTGATTGCCCTAGCCAGAACTTCCAACACTATGTTGAATAGGAGTGGTGAGAGAGGGCATCCCTGTCTTGTGCCAGTTTTCAAAGGGAATTTTTCCAGTTTTTGCCCATTCAGTATGATATTGGCTGTGGGTTTGTCATAAATAGCTCTTATTATTTTGAGGTACGTTCCATCAATTCCAAATTTATTGAGCGTTTTTAGCATGAAGGGCTGTTGAATTTTGTCAAAAGCCTTTTCTGCGTCAATTGAGATAATCATGTGGTTCCTGTCTTTGGTTCTGTTTATATGCTGGATTATGTTTATTGATTTGCGAATGTTGAACCAGCCTTGCATCCCAGGGATGAAGCCCACTTGATCATGGTGGATAAGCTTTTTGATGTGTTGCTGAATCCGGTTTGCCAGTATTTTATTGAGGATTTTTGCATCGATGTTCATCAGGGATATTGGTCTAAAATTCTCTTTTTTTGTTGTGTCCTTGCCAGGCTTTGGTATCAGGATGATATTGGCCTCATAAAATGAGTTAGGGAGGATTCCCTCTTTTTCTATTGATTGGAATAGTTTCAGAAGGAATGGTACCAACTCCTCCTTGTACCTCTGGTAGAATTCAGCTGTGAATCCATCTGGTCCTGGACTTTTTTTGGTTGGTAGGCTATTAATTGTTGCCTCAATTTCAGAGCCTGCTATTGGTCTATTCAGGGATTCAACTTCTTCCTGGTTTAGTCTTGGAAGAGTGTAAGTGTCCAGGAAATTATCCATTTCTTCTAGATTTTCCAGTTTATTTGCGTAGAGGTGTTTATAGTATTCTCTGATGGTAGTTTGTATTTCTGTGGGGTCGGTGGTGATATCCCCTTTATCATTTTTAATTGCGTCGATTTGATTCTTCTCTCTTTTCTTCTTTATTAGTCTGGCTAGTGGTCTGTCAATTTTGTTGATCTTTTCAAAAAACCAACTCCTGGATTCATTGATTTTTTGGAGGGTTTTTTGTGTCTCTATCTCCTTCAGTTCTGCTCTGATCTTAGTTATTTCTTGTCTTCTGCTAGCTTTCGAATGTGTTTGCTCTTGCTTCTCTAGTTCTTTTAATTGCGATGTTAGAGTGTCAATTTTAGATCTTTCCTGCTTTCTCTTGTGGGCATTTAGTGCTATAAATTTCCCTCTACACACTGCTTTAAATGTGTCCCAGAGATTCTGGTATGTTGTATCTTTGTTCTCATTGGTTTCAAAGAACATCTTTATTTCTGCCTTCATTTCGTTATGTACCCAGTAGTCATTCAGGAGCAGGTTGTTCAGTTTCCATGTAGTTGAGCGGTTTTGATTGAGTTTCTTAGTCCTGAGTTCTAGTTTGATTGCACTGTGGTCTGAGAGACAGTTTGTTATAATTTCTGTTCTTGTACATTTGCTGAGGAGTGCTTTACTTCCAATTACGTGGTCGATTTTGGAGTAAGTACGATGTGGTGCTGAGAAGAATGTATATTCTGTTGATTTGGGGTGGAGAGTTCTATAGATGTCTATTAGGTCTGCTTGCTGCAGAGATGAGTTCAATTCCTGGATATCCTTGTTAACTTTCTGTCTCGTTGATCTGTCTAATGTTGACAGTGGAGTGTTGAAGTCTCCCATTATTATTGTATGGGAGTCTAAGTCTCTTTGTAAGTCTCTAAGGACTTGCTTTATGAATCTGGGTGCTCCTGTATTGGGTGCATATATATTTAGGATAGTTAGCTCTTCCTGTTGAATTGATCCCTTTACCATTATGTAATGGCCTTCTTTGTCTCTTTTGATCTTTGATGGTTTAAAGTCCGTTTTATCAGAGACTAGTATTGCAACCCCTGCTTTTTTTTGTTCTCCATTTGCTTGGTATATCTTCCTCCATCCCTTTATTTTGAGCCTATGTATGTCTCTGCGTGTGAGATGGGTCTCCTGAATACAGCAGACTGATGGGTCTTGACTCTTTATCCAGTTTGCCAGTCTGTGTCTTTTAATTGGAGCATTTAGTCCATTTACATTTAAGGTTAAGATTGTTATGTGTGAACTTGATCCTGCCATTATGATATTAACTGGTTATTTTGCTCGGTAGTTGATGCAGTTTCTTCCTAGCCTCAATGGTCTTTATATTTTGGCATGTTTTTGCAATGGCTGGTACCGGTTGTTCCTTTCCATGTTTAGTGCTTCCTTCAGGGACTCTTGTAAGGCAGGCCTAGTGGTGACAAAATCTCTAAGCATTTGCTTATCTGTAAAGGATTTTATTTCTTCTTCACTTATGAAACTTAGTTTGGCTGGATATGAAATTCTGGGTTTAAAATTCTTTTCTTTAAGAATGTTGAATATTGGCCCCCACTCTCTTCTGGCTTGGAGAGTTTCTGCTGAGAGATCTGCTGTTAGTCTGATGGGCTTCCCTTTGTGGGTAACCCGACCTTTCTCTCTGCCTGCCCTTAAGATTTTTTCCTTCATTTCAACTTTGGTGAATCTGGCAATTATGTGTCTTGGAGTTGCTCTTCTCGAGGAGTATCTTTGTGGTGTTCTCTGTATTTCCTGGATTTGAATGTTGGCCTGCCCTACTAGGTTGGGGAAGTTCTCCTGGATGATATCCTGAAGAGTGTTTTCCAACTTGGTTCCATTTTCCCCCTCACTTTCAGGCACCCCAATCAGACGTAGATTTGGTCTTTTTACATAATCCCATACTTCTTGCAGGCTTTGTTCATTTCTTTTTCTTCTTTTTTCTTTTGGTTTCTCTTCTCGCTTCATTTCATTCATTTGATCCTCAATCGCTGATACTCTTTCTTCCAGTTGATCGAGTCGGTTACTGAAGCTTGTGCATTTGTCACGTATTTCTCGTGTCATGGTTTTCATCTCTTTCATTTCGTTTAGGACCTTCTCTGCATTAATGACTCTAGCCATCAATTCTTCCACTTTTTTTTCAAGATTTTTAGTTTCTTTGCGCTGGGTACGTAATTCCTCCTTTAGCTCTGAGAAATTTGATGGACTGAAGCCTTCTTCTCTCATCTCGTCAAAGTCATTCTCCGTCCAGCTTTGATCCGTTGCTGGCGATGAGCTGCGCTCCTTTGCCGGGGGAGATGCGCTCTTATTTTTTGAATTTCCAGCTTTTCTGCCCTGCTTTTTCCCCATCTTTGTGGTTTTATCTGCCTCTCGTCTTTGATGATGGTGATGTACTGATGGGGTTTTGGTGTAGGTGTCCTTCCTGTTTGATAGTTTTCCTTCTAACAGTCAGGACCCTCAGCTGTAGGTCTGTTGGAGATTGCTTGAGGTCCACTCCAGACCCTGTTTGCCTGGGTATCAGCAGCAGAGGCTGCAGAAGATAGAATATTTCTGAACAGCGAGTGTACCTGTCTGATTCTTGCTTTGGAAGCTTCTTCTCAGGGGTGTACTCCTCCCTGTGAGGTGTGGGGTGTCAGACTGCCCCTAGTGGGGGATGTCTTCCAGTTAGGCTACTCAGGGGTCAGGGACCCACTTGAGCAGGGAGTCTGTCCCTTCTCAGATCTCAACCTCCGTGTTGGGAGATTCACTGCTCTCTTCAAAGCTGTCAGACAGAGTCGTTTGCGTCTGCAGAGGTGTCTGCCTCCTTTGTTTAGTTTACTGTGCCCTGTCCCCAGAGGTGGAGTCCACAGAGACAGGCAGGTTTCCTTGAGCTGCTGTGAGCTCCACCCAGTTCGAGCTTCCCAGCGGCTTTGTTTACCTACTTAAGCCTCAGCAATGGTGGGCGCCCCTCCCCCAGCCTCCCTGCTGCCTTGCCGGTAGATCACAGACTGCTGCGCTAGCAATGAGGGAGGCTCCGTGGGTGTGGGACCCTCCCGGCCAGGTGTGGGATATGATCTCCTGGTGTGCCTGTTTCTTAAAGCGCAGTATTGGGGTGGGAGTTATCCGATTTTCCAGGTGTTGTGTCTCAGTTCCCCTGGCTAGGAAAAGGGACTCCCTTCCCCCTTGCGCTTCCCAGGTGAGGCAATGCCTCGCCCTGCTTCAGCTCTCGCTGGTCGGGCTGCAGCAGCTGACCAGCACAGATCGTCCGGCACTCCCCAGTGAGATGAACCCAGTACCTCAGTTGAAAATGCAGAAATCACTGGTCTTCTGTGTTGCTCGCGCTGGGAGTTGGAGACTGGAGCTGCTCCTATTCGGCCATCTTGCTCCGCCCCCTCCATTTTACTTATTTTTTAACTTTGTTAATGCCACATGGCTATTTTAATTTTAGAGCCTAATTATTTCTAGAGAGTGAAGACTGAATATTAGAAAAGGAGTATTGAGGTACACACACATAGATATGTGTGTATTATATTTTCTATTGCAAGAATGGCGGCCAGTAGTTGCCAACACAGAAAGAATAAAAACCACTAATTTAGATGATGAGAAATATGTTAACTGAAACCCGCAAAGTTTGCAAAACAATCTTTACAACCCAACTGATCTCACAGCACAATCGTTATATTTTGCAATACCAATGGTTAGGTGATAATTTAGTAGTAGGGAGATAGCAACATCTCCAGCAGTGTCTATGATAGTATGAGTATGTAGTCTAGTTTAGTCCCAGATTGAAAGAGGTCCTGATAACTATGTCAATTAGATTAGGCCTCAGGCAATTTTATAGTAATGTTCATTGTACGACCCAATAGATACAGTTGTGATCTAACATGGAATGATAAAGACCGACAAGCAAACAAATTAATTATGAGGCAAAATAAACCAGGTATGTTTTCCAGATTTCTTCAGCTCTTTCAGGAAGCAGATTTCTGGGGTTGAAAAACCAGATGAGATATTGGGTCAGTAAGTACTTTGGTGCACATTGATTAGTTTACTGATGAATAGGTTTATTTCTTCATTCATTCATTTGTTCATCCGATAGGAGTGTTGGCTTTCCATAGGCATGCAAGTGCTTGTGCTGAGTATTGTGGATACACTAAAAAGTGCCTTTGCCCATGTATCTGTCAATCAGCAAGCCCATCATTTCAATGCTGTGTCAAAAATATGTCTAACAACATGACATAACTGAAGAGATTTCCCCAGAAAATAACTGCAGCAGTTCTTATGAAGCAGACTACCTTTCCTGTCTGTATATAAACAGAGGCTAGTATTGACATTTTACTATAAGGAAGTCACATAGAGGTATCGATTAGTGTCAGTGAACAGACACTCAAAACAAATACAAATCACTGGTGCTCACTCTTGAAATTGCCTATATTTTAATACTATTAATATTGTAACCCTAAAAGAATATAAAAAAAAAACGGAAAAGAGAGGGAGGTAGGAGGGAAGTTATTTTGATATGTGTAGCAGACAAATCATTTTGAATCTTTTGTCTTTCTTCCTACATATTTAAAATATCACTTGAGAATCTTGGGTAAGCTTTATATTTATTATAAATACTGTTTTCTCCTGGTTATAATTAATTTTTTTTGAATTTCAGGTAAAACTTTTGTTAATTAACTGTTACTATTTTAATTTTAACCTAGTTTTTCTAATAATAAATGTTCCTGAGCTTCCTCCTAATCTCCTTTATTCCTCACTTAATTTGCAAATTGACAATTTTCAAGAGTACCATTTAACGAAAAAAAAGGGGTAAAAATGTTTATAGAATTATATATTTATAATTTCCTTTCCATATTGTTTCCTTATCTTTATCATACAGTTTCCTTTTGAAAGATGAACATATTATGGCTTTGGAAAAATAAGATTCTCTTTAGCTAGAGGCTGGAAAATAATAACTTTATAACGGTTCTCTCCTTTCACCTTGCTACTAGAATAGCTTTTGTTTTCAGATCAAATGTAATCTCAAGTTTCATGTATGTGTTCATTCGTATCCTTATTTCAGTGAAATTGCCAGGAAGTCTGTAAATAATTATTTCTTGCAATTTCCATCCTCTTCTTTGAGACTGTGATACACATATCTTTATATTAAAACTATGCTCTAGTTGCCATAGAGGTACATGGAGAGTCATTAAATTCCAAAGACCAATTATTATACCTAATTCCACTAGGTATGAGAAAATGAGTTTAATGACTGGTCACACAGCACATTTGCAATGTATCTGCATGTGTGCATGTCCGTGTGTGTGTGTGTGTGTGTGTGTGTGTGTGTCCTGACACCTACAGAAATACTTTTCTAAGTGTTTTTCTCACCAGTTTTATTATGAGCTTAGTTCTGTACCCAAATCAGGCAGCAGAAAATGTCTTCAGAAACAAAACTGCCAATGCAATGCTTTGAACTTTCATTATTTCATTGAAAAATATAAATGCCATTTTTTCACCTGCCAGTCTAGTTGTCTCACAGAAAGTGAGAGTTTATAGCAGCAGAGAAGTGTTTCAGCGGGCAATGACAGCTGAGGTTGAAGTAAATAGATTTCCCATACAAGATCTGGAGCTGTCAACGCTGTCAGTCTACATTCTCGTGATAAGCACACCATTTTAAACCTTTGGCAAGATTTTTCCTAGCCTTCTCCCCACTTTGTTTAATCTCATGGTGCCTCATATATCTCACTCTGGTGGCTGCAATATGCAATAAGTTCAATGACTGTTTCTACTCTGAAAATATTGGAGATATTGCCGTCCTACCTATCATAGAAATGAAAGTGATTCTCCACTCCAAGGGATAATACATGGAGACAAGGCTCCCTCAGGGTCCAATACTTATCCCCCTTTGGTGTTCACTATAATGTTTAAAATGTAGAAAGAGTTTATAAAATATATGCCTTTCAGTGCTGCTAGTATATGGTTGAATTTTTTATGACTTTGTATTTATTTTAATTCTGCTCATGGCTGTGAAATCAGTTTTAAAGACACTCTCTTTCCCGCTTACTCTCTCTAGTTCTAGACCCCTAAGATTACCCTGATTTTTAGAAGACACAATCCCTTGATTCCACTGCCTTTGCATTATGCCTCATTACTATCAGGTCCTCATTTTCTTTCGTAATAAATTAGATTACATAATTTGTTAATATAGTCACTTCTGTGATGACATAACATATTCTTTCATCACTCTCATTTCATTTTACTACTCCCCCTGCATTCAACCAATATATGAATATAGCTAAACAAAACACACACACTTCACAGTTTTGGCCAGGAAGTTCAAATATGCCTATTCTTCTCCTTGTCAGTCATACCTTATTGTTTTCTGCTGTATTTACCTTCTAATTCTCAAACACTGAGCATTTATTCTTCCAAACATCACTTGAAATTGTTGACTTTAATTTTTAATTCACTGAAAAAGTAGAAAGTAGCAGAAGATGTTTCCATTGCTTTTACTACACAAATCTCTCTACGGTGTTGTAATCATGGCCACCCGACCTGACTGCACTCATTTAATTGCCTAAACTGTCTCAACTATGTCATTCCCTTGCATGTTGTATCCTGCATCTTGTAACTTAAGAAAGGATTTTTTTTTTTTGGAAAGTTCTCCTCTTTCTTTTTCAACAGGGCTTTTCTAGTTATTGCAGATTCCCTTTACCTTAATATATTTCACTCAGAATGTCCTAATATGTTTCACTCAAAAACAAACAAAAAAATGCAAAAAACAAACAAACAAACAAACTCCCTTGACTCTATAAAATACCTTTTTTGTCTTTCTCCTTTAAGAAAAATACCTCAAACGGCTTCAACTTAGCCAATGTTACCATTTTCTCCCTTTTTTATTCTCCTTCCAACTCACTTTCACCCCTATCACTTGACAAAATCGCCAATGACTTTCATATCTTTAAGCCTGACTTTGACTTGGGACAAAATTTGAAAGAAATAATCTTTTTCTTTTGTTTTGCATTTGAAGAAATATTTCAGAATTATTTCTCTCTAGATCTTGTATTGTGCGTACACGTGATACATTTTATTAATAGTTACCATCTAATGAACATGACAACCTTATTTAAAAACAAAACAGTAAAAATAAAAATATTTAAACAATCAGAAATATTAGAATAGGGGCTTGTTACTAAGTGTTATTAAGGTTCTACAACATTGTGCTTGTATTAAAAAATAGAATTCTCCTTCTTAGGAAAATGTATTAAATATTTACCATCTAATGAAGCTGCTTTGCATTCTCTTAATAATCTTTTCATAATAGAGTTACAAATTCTTCTGGTATTCCTCTGAACTCACACTGCCTTTCGTTTCTCTTGATTATCTGTCGGAGGATCCAGACCATTTTGTGCATTGCTGCATCTAACTCAGAATGTTATAGGATATGTAATAGGTATTCATTAAATGTTAGTAGAATGACTGTCTTAAAACATTAGTTTTCTATATCCTATTTTCATAAGTAATATTTGTCAGCTTTTAAATATTAGCTTAAAATAGAAGAAAATATCATAGAAACCAATTTAGTTTAATTCACTTAATCTAAATGAAATAAATCTTTTAGTTTAAAATATAAGGTTATGTATACAGACATACACATACATACATATATTTTACACACACATACACACATATATCTTTATATATAAAGAAAAAGAGAAAGAGAGAATGAGTAGATTCACAATAAATTCTTCAAGGCTTTTCTTTTCTTTTTTTTTTTTTTTTTTTTTTTTTTTTTTTGAGACGGAGTCTCGCTCTGTCACCCAGGCTGGAGTGCAGTGGCGCGATCTTGGCTCACTGCAAGCTCCGCCTCCCGGGTTCACGCCACTCTCCTGCCTCAGTCTCCCGAGTAGCTGGGACTACAGGCGCCCGCCCTGCGCCCGGCTAATTTTTTGTATTTTTAGTAGAGACGGGGTTTCACCGTGGTCTCGATCTCCTGACCTTGTGATCCGCCCGCCTCGGCCTCCCAAAGTGCTGGGATTACAGGCGTGAGCCACCACGCCCGGCCCCAAGGCTTTTCTTCACACAGTAATCTCTTCCATTTTTTCTGCCTATTTTTCTCCTACCGGTAATGTTCTATTCTGGTACTCAGATGTAATTATTTTTCTCCCTCCTTGTATAGGGTTCATTTCTTTCTCTCCATTATTCATTCATTCTTCTTCCTTTTCTCACAAATATCTACAGATTTAAAACTTACTTTCATTTCACGAGATTTCTTGTTTCTTTCTGCAAGAATAAATATCCAATTTTTATCAAATGCTTTCCAGCATCTACTGAGAAGCTTATATTGTTTGTTTTCTTTATACATTAATGTTATCTATTTTATTCAAAGCTTTTCTGATATTAAATATATTTTATTTGGAGCTGTTGGGTCATATACATTAATTTATGGTGAATTTTATTCATATCTCATTGAATTACAGCCTTGAGCATTTTGTTAAGATTTTAAGATTTTGTTATCAATGTTAATAATTAATGTTATTCTTTTTCTCTTTTACTCCTATTGTGTATTTTGTTGTAATATGTAAAATGTATTGATTGTTTAAAATTTCAAGTAATTGGACAAGCACAGTGGCTTATGCCTGTAATCCCAGCACTTAGGGAGGCCAAGGCGGGCGGATCACTAGGTCAGGAGATCGAGACCATCCTGGACAACATGGTGAAACCCCGTCTGTACTAAAAATACAAAAATTAGCCAGGTGTGGTAGCGTGCACCTGTAGTCCCCGCTACTCAGGAAGCTGAGGGCAGGAGAATTGCTTGAACCTGGGAGGCGGAGGCTGCAGTGAGCCAAGATTCTGCCACTGCCCTGCAGCCTGGGTGACACAGCAAGATTCTGTCTCAAAAAAAAAAAAAAAAAAAAAAAAAAAAAAATTCAGGTTATTTTGATGGGTTTATATTACAATGTATGTATTCTGGGAAAATTTTCATGACTTCAATAACAAAAATTCTGTTGAGAATCTCCTAATAGATAAACAACTTTTTATTTATTTTTATTTTTGTGTTTAGGTTTCACCATGTGCATGCATATTATTTTACTACTTCAGCTTCATCTTTATACTTTAACCTTGTCTTATTTGCTGGTACCTCATTCTCAAAAGCACAATACATTTTTACTTTCTTTGATCTGAGTAAGGGCTGTGCTCTCTTGGGAGAATTATTTCCAGATGTTCAGTTATCTAGGGGATTTCAAAATATTTAAACTAATTAATAGATGGCTCAGTTTGTTTTGGCTGCTATAACAAAGTACTTTAGACTGGGTAATTGACAAATGATAGCAATTTAATTATCACAATTTTAAAGGCTGGAAAGTCTAGGATCATAGTACCAAGCAGATTCTGTTTCTGATCAAGGTTCATTCTCTGCTTTGTAGATAGCTCTCCTTGCTGCACTCTTACATGGTGCAAGGGCTGAATGCTGTGTCCTCACATGGCAGAAGGAAAAAACATCTCTTTCGCACTTCTTTTATGAGATCACTAATCCCATTTATGAGGGCTTCACCCTCATTACTTAATCATCCCCTAAAGGCTTTACCTCTTAACGTTATCACATTGGCAATTAAGCTTCAACCCTTGAATTTTGGAAGGACACTTTTAGATCATAGCACTGGTTACCAATTATTAATTTGGGTGCAAAATTAAGTCCTAGTGACTTCCAGGATAAAGAAGAGTAATTTCCCAAAATGTATAATATCTGATAATGATTAAAGAACCTTCTTTTGATCCCTTTTCAGAGTAATTTCCTAAAAGACTACAAAGAAAAGAGGAATATATTGAGGACAAAACTATGTATTTGAGATTCCAATACCCCGTCTCTCTGTCTAGCTATCTATCCATTTATCCATCTAAGTAAAATGTTTCCTTTGCATTTTGAGAAAATTTGCCACCGGATTTGGTGAACCAGGCAAGAGTAGTTCAGATGGGTGGAACCACATTTCTTCCTGCAACTTCATGCCTCTTCTTCGGCACTCCACAGCTCCTTTAGAGCACATGCTGCCCCTTTTCAAGATTTGTTATTCAGTTGATGTGCCATGCCTGCTGACAGGTTTATGCTTTTTCTTCTAGGTATTGTTTTCTTCCCAACATGCATCATCATTTGACAAACTCCCAATCAGTCATGTAACCAAAGGAAGATTTCTCATGTTACATACAGATATTGTCATTCCTTTCTTTGTCTATGTTCTGTTTATGTAAATAGTATCATTTAACTGTTTCTACTATTACCTGTCCTGTATGAATATAACTTTCAAGGTCTGGAATGACAAAAAAATTTGTCTTTATTTTCCTTGATACGTGACAACAGAATTATACACACACGTAAGCAATATGATACTTCCGAGTATAAGTAAGAGTTGCACATCACGTTCTATCTGTGTGGAACATAAACTGTTTTACTATATGCATGGCACAATTTGTCCTCTCATTATCCTAAATCTATCATTCTTAAACATTAATACGTATGAGAATTATCTGCAGATGTTTTTAACATGGATATTTTTGGCCTCCACCTTGAGAGATTCATTTTGTTCATTTTGAACAGGCACCCTTTTATTGTGATGTAGATAATCCACATATAACACTTCTAGAAGAAATTTGTGGCCTACACTAAACATTTTAATATATGCAGGACTCCACTGAAGCATAAAGTAAAACGGGCCATGCATGTTAAACCAAGATAGGATCAGATTAATTGAGACTACCTTTTTAATAAAGCTTTTGTTGCAATGCCCTTTCACCACTAGGTGCCATTGTTAATAATGTCTCATTCATTTTGTGATATGTGACATTTGAAGCTTTTCTTTTTCTTTATCTATAGACCTTGAATTCATGAAAGTGGATAATTAGTTCTATAATTTTGGATAGAGCAGAACAAGACTCTTTTCATATGCAAACCCTACTTTCTTGTAGTCTTTTATTTTTCCTATAAGCCTTAAATTCCTTTGTTCGGGCTTGTGTAAATAAAAAACGAGTGAGCTGTGATACCTCTGAAACTAAATATGCCAAAGTAGGCAACTGTGACTTGGGATGATGCGTCTACCTCTCTGACACATCAAGCTGAAAGCTTTCTACCTGTCTATCGATCTACACATTTAGACGGGTTTGACAAGCATGTTATTTTAGCAAGAAACAATACAAAAGGGAGAAAAAATACCCTTCATTGTATTTAAGCCTCAGGCTGCTCAGGGCTTCACCATGGGGGAACTGGATTCTTCTTCATAGGATACAATTGTTGTCTGGTCTGAAATTTCCAATAAACCTGGAATTACTTTCAATTACATTGAGTTAGACATGACCTCAAGGTAGAATTGTATATTAAGTGGATAACTGATGGTTGGTATTATAGGAAAAAGACACACAAGCTCTAGGAATAGCAAATAAAATGAGTTGAATAGAGAAGTTGAACTGTTATCTAATGTTCACAGTAAGAGGGTATACTATTTGCTAATGTCCTTTGGAGTGCTTTCATCTTTGTGGTGAGCATTTGTTTAGGAATTTATGTGTTAGGAACTTTGTTTTCAGTCTTTCTTGATATTGTTTTGAATTTTTATTATAACACGACTTTGAACAGTGGTTGCAAAACTAAAGTTTTATATTATTTTGGCAGATAATAAACCTTTTCCTTTCTCCGAGGTTTGATTTATTCATTAATTTATGTATTTACAAATCTTTATTATTTCATACATATTTTTATAACATCAGAAGTATGTATAGTATTACAGTTACTTGGTTTTTGCTACTAATATGCTTCATGAAATATTAATTTAATTCTAGATATTTTTGAGGAATCATGGTTAACTTACTGTATTGTCTTATGTAGTAAGAAAAGTTTTAGAAAAAATTTATAAAATGTCTAAATAATTGTTAAAATATAGTGAGTTTTAACTTTGTAGACATAGATGTCTAATTAATTCAAGTATTTTTGTATTTTAAGTTCACAATAATTATGATTTAGTCAGCTCATAACTATTCTTTATACCTGGCATCCTTTTCAGTCATTAAAGGAAATGTCTTACTATTTATGTCAAAAATAGTGTTTCAAAAAAGTCTAACGATCCTACATTTTGTGTCATTATCAAAACCTTAAAAGTAGTATACAGTAACTTCTTACTTAATATCAATAATAGGTTTCTAGAAGCTGTAACTTGAAGCAAAATGACACACAGTGAAACCAGTTATACTATTGGCTAACTGATATAAACAAGAGTTAAGTTCATATGCCATATTTTGGATCACAAAACACCATCAACTTCTAAATAAAGACCCAAAGCCGTTCTAATATTAAACATTGAAATGAATGTGAGTTATACATTGATTTAAGAAAGATCAATAAAAACAAGTAAGAAAATTATATTTCCAATTTTTGGTAGATCAATATGTGATGGCAATGGTAATGGCAGTAGATTAAGTCAAGTAATAAGTGATTGCAAAGCAAAAATGGTAAAGAGCACCTCCTTCTTCCATGTAATTCAAAAACAGATAACAAATATGACTGCTCCCTGAATGCTTTCAACAGCATTGTTTATTGTCATGCATTTGTGTGACTATTATAAGACTTTGCAAATGTTTATTTTATGAATATAATAATTTATATTCATTTACTTTTCAATCCACTTTCCCATTTAAGAAAGATTAATTATAACAATAAGACTATTATTTACCCATTTAGTCCAGTTCAGGGTCACTGGTGGCCGTATAGCCTATCCCAGCAGCTCAGGGTGCAAGGCAGGAACCCATGCTGCCATTGTCTTACAGGGCCCACTCACACACCCACATTCACTCACACTGGGACAATGTAGACATGCCAGTTCACCCTAACGTGCGCATCTTTGTAATGTGAGAGGAAACCCCAGTTCCCAGAGAAAGCCCAAGCAGACATGGGGAGAATGGGCAAGCTCCACACAGACAGTGGCCCTGGCCAAAAACCAATTTTTTTCATCAACTTCATAACAAAGCACACAATGATGAGGCAGGATTATTTGAAGACCTGCTATAATTGTTTTCTAAATTAGTACAGTTGCTATAATGATAAATATTTCAGAAATAATTTTTGCTCTGAAGATTTTACAGGTTAAGCCATTTTTTATTTCATATTTAAAATCCAAATTAAGGAACTCTTTTATGAAAAAGTACTGCTGAATATATTTAAGCTTACATTTCAAGAAAGAAATAATGCATTTTAACATGTATTGATTATTTTACATTTCTTCAGGATATAGTTCAGTAATTTACTTAGCTTCAGTATGCTATTTTTATTATTATTATTTTATTATTATACTTTAAGTTCTAGGGTACATGTGCACAACGTGCAGGTTTGTTACATATCTATACATGTGCCATGTTGGTGTGCTGCACCCATTTGTACTTTCAGAGAAAAATGACACATTTCATCATAATGAATCAATCATTCATAAAAGTTTACATTTATAATGTGTTTTAAAATTGAATTACACATGTATGTTAATTATCACAAGCATAATTGATAAAATATGCATGTTAAACAAAAAGAACTGAGTTATGTTTCTTTTTATGATTTAGTTACTGCTTGTGTTGATTTACACAGGATTAGATAATTAAAATGACTCACAAAGATTCACGGTATGCTTGTACAAAGATTTAATCAATGTAAAAGATGAGACACATGAAGAGAAAGCAAGCACAAACAGTTGGAGATGTCTGTAGGTACAGGCATCAGTGTCCTTTCTCAGTCACACCATATACTCCTCATCTTCGGATTATGAAGAATCAAGGTATCTGTAACCTATTTCAGTTTCAAGAAGTTCACGCTTGAGTTTACTGAATATTTTATATCCCCATTGGTCAAGGCAACCTGGGCTCTATAAGTGGTTGATCCAGGTACAAACTACAAATTTAAACTCTAGCTGAGTTTCGAACTTTAAACAGTGCATTCTAACTCACTAGCTAGCACATCTCATCCTTATCTTGCTCAGGGGTCAGGATCCTCCCTCCAAGCACATCCAGAGAAGATATAAGCATAGTGCTGTCCTAGTTCACCTTGCAAGATATTCTTACACATGGCTTAAACTGGACTAGCCATTTAAGATCTCAGCATCCTTGGTATTTTTATTTTAATATGTAAATGAGAAATGAGTCCAGTTTCCCAACCTAGTGTTTAAAGAATGAGCTTGTTTTAGCACCTCACAGTTTTGACTTCTGTTCTGTGACTTTCTTAGCAAACTAAAGCTACCTTCCCTTTCCGGTTTGCTAAAATCAGAAATGTTCTTCTTTGCTCTCTAAGCAGAGCTTTTTGAAATCTACCTATATAATGTCAGAAAAAGGACAAATAACTTCCTTCAAAGCAAACATTTTTATTCCTATTCATTTTCTTTTGTTGCAGACACAAATAGACTTTATACTCTCTTTCCTCCCACCTCATATGCCATATCCATTTCTTGTCTCTAAAATGTGTAGGGACTGAGTAATGTAGGCTATGCATACATTTAAAAATAATATAGAATGAAGACTTGCACAAAAAATAAGATGGTCTCAAAATATCTTATTTTCTTTTAAATTTTTTTTGACAGTGTACAAAGTATTTTGTTGCTAGTCTTGCAAGGTTAGTGGTCATGACAATATTTTTTTTTCTTTGTATAAAATAAGCGTTTCCCCAACTGTCCAAATACGTATATTTGTCAGATGTGCGTATGTGTGTATGTGCGCGCGCGTGTCAGATTTCAGCAGGGCAATTGCTAACGCTTAAGTCTGAGTCACTACTGATTTTAAATTAAGCTGCCAAAAACAAGCAAAAACAAGCAAAAAACAGAAAGAAAAATTTATGTGATAGAAAATGCATGTAAACATGACAGGATAGAGATGCCTCTTTCCTCAACTTGTAATATTATCTACCCTTTTTTCTCATGTTTATTTGCTGAAGACATAGGGTGCACTAATTTAGATAAACTAAAATGATTTGCTGCAACTAAAATCACAGTAAATATAATCCTCCTTATTGAAAGTTCAGCATTCCAGCATATATTATTATGAGGGTAATACTAACTACCATAAATATAATCATGGTAGTAATTTGGTAATTAGTTAAGTGTCCTGAAAGTTTAATGAAAATCTTAAAAAATATACATATATGAAAATTGAAAATATGTTATTTTAATAATCTTAGGTTGGCTTTAACTTAATATTCACATAAAGTGAGTTACGATAATAAGTTATGACTAATCTTACAAAGATTTTGTATTTAAAATTGTATTCAAATTTTATGCATCAATTTATGTAAATATATCCATAGTTTTTAATCTTATTCTTTAAATCTTGTTTTTAGATTCTGCCATATTTACTTTTTTGAGTCATATTTATATAATTCAGAAAATACTAGTGACTACACAGTAGCATTTATGTAGGTTATGCGCTACATAATGACATTTCAGTCAGTAATAGACCACATATATGAAGGCAGTCCCAGTAGATTATAATGTAGATAAACAGTTTCTATTGCCTAGTAATGTGGTAATACAATGCACATGTTTGTGGTGATGCTGGTGTAAACAAATCTAATGTGCTGCCAGTAGTATAAATGTATGGCACTTGCAGTTATATAAAGTACCCAGTACTTGATAATGATAGTAAATGACTGTATTCCTTGTTTATGTATACATTATACTACAGTTTCATTATGACTTTAGAGTGTAATTCTTCTACTTATAAAAAAGTGAACTGTATAATAGCCTCATACAGGTTCTTCAGGAAGTATTCCAGAAGTTACTGTTATCATATAAAGGCATTGTTACCATAAAAACTCCATGCATATTATTGCCCCTAAAGACCTCCCAGTGGGACAAAATGTGGAGGTTGAAGACGGTGATACTGATGATCCTTATCCTGTGCAGGCCTAGGCTAATGTGTGTATTTATGTCTTAGTTTTTCACACAAAAAATTTTAAAGTTAAAAAGGTTTACATTAAGAATAAAAAAACTTATTAAAAACTATAAAGAAAATATTTTTTTGCACCTGTACCATGTGTGTTTTGTCTTATGAGTCAAAAAGTTTAAAAATGTTTAAAGTTTAAAGTAAAAAAGTTTCAGTAAGTTAGAGTTAATTTATTATTAAAGAAATAAACATTTAAAAAATTAATGTAGCCTACTGGTATAGTATTTATAAATTCTACAGTAGTGTAATGTCCTCAGCCTTTACATTCACTTATCACTCACTGATTCAACCAGAACAAATTCCAGATGCTCCATTCATGTTAAGTTCTTTATACAGGAGTGCCATTTTTTTTTTAACCTTCTATACCATATTTTTACTGTACCTTTTCTGTGTTTAGATGTAGTTAAATACACAAATATTTATCATTGTGTGACAGTTACCTATAGTATTCAGCATAGGAACATGCGATACAGGTCTGTGGCCTAGGATCAATAGGTTATACCACGTAGCCTAGGTAGGTTATATCATCTGTTTGTGTAAGTACTCTATGATATTTGCATAACAAAATTGCCTAAGGATGCATTCCTCAGAATTTTTCCTTGTTGTTAAGTGGCACATGATCGTACATACAGTAAAGATATGTGTATATTTTTGAATAAAAAGTTTTTATTTCTGTTAAAACTTCTTGATTAGTCATGAGAGTAATTTTACTTTCTTTTAATTTTATTTATTTATTTATTTATTTTTGAGACAGAGTCTCACTCTGTCACCCAGCCTGGAGTGCAGTGGCACAATCTCAACTCACTGCAACCTCCACCTCCCAGGTTCAAGTGATTTTTATGCTTCAGCCTCATGAGTAGCTGAAATTACAGGTGCCTGCCACCATGCCCAGCTAATTTTTTTCTTTTTTACTAGAGATGGAGTTTCGCCATGTTGGACAGACTGGTCTTGAACTCGTGACCTCAGGTGATCTTGGCTTGGCCTCCCAAAGTGCTGGGATTACAGGCGGGAGCCACCGCGCCCAGTCATGATGGTAATTTAACATGGTCTCTTAATAATATCACCAGAGAATGTCAAGGGAATTAAAGCAGCTAAAATACAGCAGTTAAAACTTTTAACATTAAGTTGTGTACAATAATATACCATTTGTAATACGAAATCCAGAGGATTATATTGATGGTAGTTGGTATTATCCTTATGAGAGTGAATGCTAGTATATTAAACTTTCAATAATAAAGATTATATTTATTCTGATGTTTGTTGCAATATATCATTTTAGTTCACCTAACCTGGTATACCGTATGTCTTAAGGAAATATACATAAGGATAGGGATAGACGGTATTGCAGGTTGAAAAAAGAAGTATCTTCAAAGGCTCAGGATTGCATTGAAAGAACTAAATATTGCCAAAATGCCTGTAGTATTATTGGTAAAGAAAATGTATGATCAGATGAATTGGAAGAAGAAAGCTATAGGCCAAATTGTACAAAATTTTACAGACCATAAAAGTTTTCCAAGAGTGGTGAGGAGAGTTCCTGTCAAGGAATAACAAGGTCCGAATTATTCTTTTGGGCTCTGACAGGAGAATGGTTAGGTGGAGAGTAAGCGCAGATAGATACAAAGAAGAAGGAAGGAGGTTATCACAATAGTCCAGGCAAAATGTAAGATGACTTGAATTAGCTTCTTTACTTTGAGAGATAAAATAATGGATTTAGTATGTATGTAGAAGACAGAGATGAATGAATTTCAGTGAATATGACAAGGAGATGATGAAAGAAACAGAAGAGAACTGGAAGAATTAAACCAGCATAGTTGCAGTTGAAAAGGAACACATTCTACTAGTCAACATAATTACATGCTCTCTATTCTAAAAGTTAAAACCATAAAAAAAAATTTCACATTTCCCAAGACATCACTGTATCATCGGAATTGAGATCCCTTTAAAAATCTAAGTTACCAGAATACACCTTCAAATAACCCTTTTGAAGTTTACTACCTTACAATCCTATAGTCCACCTCCCATCTCCTGCTGAGTTTCACGAGTTTTCATCTTCATCATCTGAATGGACTGAGACCCATCCTCTTCTGATCTCAAGACAGTTTTTTGAGCAGGCCTTTGATTGTCCCAAAGTTTGATGTGCTAAGAAATCAGAGAGACTCATCCCCTGATTCTGACTTATTTAAAAGTATTTTCCTCCTTCCTTCTCATACACTACAGTTCATAAGAAATACAAAAGTCTTGCTATAAAATTTTCGGTCTATAACACAGTTGAAGAAACTAAGTGAGTAGAGCTTGAGTGGGAACTCATGATCAACAGCATATACAAAAAACATTAAAGAAAATGAGAACTGAAAATGTATATTATGTTATCAACATAATGGTCAATAATATCCTTAAGAAGAACAAATTAATCAAGTGATAAGAGTGGAAAAGATAATAGAATGGATGGTGAGAAGGCAGGCATGGCTTATGTAGGCAAAGCTTTTATTATTTATTTAAAATAAATTTAATAAAAATTGAATATATTTAAGATTACAATTATTTTAATATATATGTAAAATAATTACTACACACATATTTGTCTCCTCATATAGTTATCTTTTATGTTTTGTAGTTAGAACACCTGAAATCTACTCTCTCAGTGAATTTCCAGTGTACAGTAACTACAGTCATTTTGCTGTACTGTAGGCAAACCTTTTCAATTTTGCCTGAAAAAAAGTGGATGTAAGAAACATAGAATTAGGTAAGGTAAAATGAAGAAACAAGGGTGAATATTATTTAGAAAATATTTTAAGGGATTATACTACAAACAATACAATAGTTATGGCTTGAGCAGAGAGTCAGTTAATATTCAACAAAATAAGATGCCTGTTCTCAGAAAAAAAGCCCTTTATCTTTTCTAGGCAGAAATTCATTTCTGCATCTCTTTTGTCAAGATTAAGGCATGGTTTACAACAGACACTCAAATACTTCTGAATAACTTAGTACGTTGATTACCCAGTATATGTAATCCAAATTTCTTACATTGAAATATGGCCTTATTTGTTTTGTTCATTAAGGTTGGAATATGGCTATCACCATTTGTAAATCTATATATCATAAAATCAATGTTTTGTAATATATTTCTATAGTGACCTTAATATTTTTAATCACTTGTATATTATATATCTTTATTAATCTGTATAATTGGAAGATAACTTGGAAGTTCTTAGTGTTATTTAGGAAATATTGGATACATTTAGATTTAAAACTTGTATTTTTTCAAAACATATACCCTCTGGAGTTGTCAAATGATTTATGTTCTCCAGTATAACAGAAAGAGAACTACAAAATTAATTTAAGATTCATGATATTAATTTTGACCACATTTATTTATAGGAATGTATCTTTTAATGTTGATAGAGTAAATTTAGTGGAACTTCTTCCAAGGGTACTTTAATATACCATGAGTTTTATTACATTAGAATTCAATTAAAAACCACATAATAAATGTGTGATATGAATTATATTATTTTCCACTGATTACATAATTATACATGAAACTTTACTTCATTTTATATAATAGTTTTTTATTACCAAAATTTGTTTTCAATTTATTTCCAAATAATAAAAAAATCGTTAAACTATTATTAAATAGCATGAGTTAAAAATCAAAGACTAAGTACATTTTAAAAAGATAAAATTAGATCCATAGTCAAGAATTAACCCCCAATTGATTGTGTTTCTAATGGTAAAAAATGACACCATGTACGTAACTAGAAATTAACATTAATGCATTTATAATCTGAACATAGGGTATTGTTTTTGTTTTGTTATTTAATTAAAATTTATGTGTATTTATCATGTACAGCATGAT
This sequence comes from Macaca mulatta, assembly GCF_049350105.2. NCBI lineage: Eukaryota > Metazoa > Chordata > Mammalia > Primates > Cercopithecidae > Macaca > Macaca mulatta. Next base: position 62,892,005 of record NC_133422.1, read on the forward strand.
GTTTTGAATATGTACATATTATGGAATAGATAATTGAGCTTGTTAATACATGTGTTACTTCATATTCTTACTTTTTGTGTGGGAGGAGAACACTTTCGGTTCTCTTAGCAATTTTCAAGAATATAATATATTGTTATGAGTTATAGCCACCATGTTTTACAAAAGAACTCTTGAATTTCTTTCTCCTAACTGAAATTTTGTATCCTTTGACTAACATATTCTTAGCCTCTCACCCCTCCCACCATGAGCTCCTGGTAAACACCATTCTACTCTGTATTTTTATGAGATCAACTGTTTTAGTGTTCACATAGGAATGAGATCATGCATTATTTGTCTTTTTGCACCTGGCTTATTACACTTAACATAATATTCTCCTGGCTCATCCATATTGTCACAAATGACAGATTTCTTTCTTTTTTAAAGCTGAATAGTATTCCATTGTGTGTGTGTGTGTGTGTGTGTGTGTGTGTGTGTGTATACCACATTTCCTTGATCCATTCATCTGTTGATAAACACATATGTTTATTCCTTATTTTTGCTATTATGAATAATGCTGCAGTGAACAAGGGGGTTCAGATATCTCTTTGACATACTGATTTTGTTTCCTTTGGATACATACCCAACAGTGGGATTGCTCGATTGGGAAGTGTTTTCTAAAATGTAAATTCAAGGGAGAAAATGAAATGAGAAGGAAAGGATATAATTGATAAAACTGAATCAATGCACATAAAATAAAACTTTAACATGGTAAAAATAAACCATAAAATAGAAATCAACTGACAAACTAGGAGGAAAATACGTGCAATGTGTGGATAGCAAATATCAGTATCAGTTAAAATTCTTAAAAATTAAAGGAAAGAGGCAAAAAGTGGCTTAGAAAAATGGGTACAAAATGTGAGAAAATTCACTAAAACAAACACAGCTTTTATAATATAAAGCATTTTGAAACTCATTCAAACAAACAAAAATATGGAGAACATTCAGATGTCTTTTCATTGATTGAAATGGCAATAGGTAAGAGAAAACAATGGCAACATAGTCTGTTAGTAAGATAATGAAATGCCACTCACATTGCTGATGAGAATACAAATTGATATAATAATTTGAAGGAGAAATTGACAATGTCTAATAAAAACACAAATGTAACCTTTAGATAAGGCATCCCTCTTTCAGTACCTTACCCACAAAATAACTATCCAGCTGTATGGAAAAGCACATTAACAAGTCTATGCATTGTGACATTATTTGAAATTAGAAAATACAGTAAAACAACTAAAACACCAACACATGAGATTTTCAGAACATATTATGGCACGTTTTTAAAATTGTGTAATGTGAGCTGTAATAAAAATAGCTATGAATTCATAGAATTAACATGGAATAATTTCTTAACATATGATGTAGTACAAAAAGCAAAATGCAAAACATTGTCTATAGTCTGCTAGCTTTTATGCATGAAATAAAGGGAACAAAGTATACACGTATTTGCTAATTTGTGCAAAAACTAAACACACACATACACACTCATGAAGGATAAAACAGGAGCTGATGCGATCGGTTGCCTTCAGAGGGAAGTTGGAATGTGTGGATAAGAGAGGGTCAAAACAAATAGGGTAAAAGAGATAAGGCAATAATATTTCCCTGAATATAACAATTGTATTAGTTTAACTTTTAGAACCATGTTATGTTTTACATAACCAAAAAAATGTAACAATATCAAACATGGCAGAAAGTGGAACAGAGAGACAAATGTACCTAACCTTACATTGAAGAAAAGATATAACCACATTGGCAAGATAGGGGAATTAACTCAAAATTCTTGAACAGAGTAATCTGACTATACACCTTCAAGTTAAAGACAAAAATAAGCAAACATTAAACTGTAGTTAGTAATTTATTTTTATCGAAGATGTTGACTAATGATTGTGTAACTATTAATACTGTCTGCATATTATAGCATTAAGGAATAAGTTAATGCATTCATAATAATGATAACCACATTCATAACTGTTGGAAAATGGTGCTATGTACCTGGAAAGAGAAAAATCTAGGATCATTTGTCTGCTGTTGGATATGAAGTGGAGGTGACTGAGGAACCAATGGGGCAAAACTACCATCTGTAGGATTATGACTGAATGACTTTAAGTAAGAATCTCACCTAGGTGGAATGATACAGGGATACAGGGAACTCCTCCTGTCTGACTCCTTTGAGCTGGGACATTGGCCTTTTTCCAACCTTCAGACTCAAATAGAAACATTAGTTCTTCTTGGGTCTCTAACCTGCAGGTGCTGAAATGGAATTTATACCATTGGTTCTCCTGATTCTTAGGGTTTTGAACTTGGACTGGAACTACAACTACACATTAGTTCTCCCATGGGTCTTCACTTTCTGACTATAGGTCTTGGGATATTTCATCCTCCATAATCATGTGAACCAATTCTGTATTATGAATCATATAAATACACACAGACACACACACACACACATAGATACATAAAAGATATATATATATATAAATACACATACACACAAATATATATGCACAGACACACACACAAACACACAACTATTGGCTCGTTTCTCTGGAGCAACTTGATTAATACGGATTTCCAATTTCTCTAAGCCTGTGAATTCCTTCTTCTACATAAAACCAAAAGAGGTCCGGCATTTCCAACTAACTCACTATGGCCTGCTTTTTGGTCCGTATTTCTGTAAACCAACGAAACTACTGGAGTTTTTATAACTCACTGAGCTGCAGTGTTAAATATAGAATCTCTGCTTAGCGAGCCCATATCAATATAAATCCATAGCTTTAGATAGACAGATAGATATCAATGATAGATAGATACAGATCAGCATCATGCATGTTTTTAAATACATAGTCCTTTTAAATCTGATTTCTAGATCTGTACACTCAGAAGAGTGTAGAACCAATGATAGTGACATTCAGGAGCAATGAGAATAATTAGAGCCAAAATCTTAATTTTTAAATATAATTCTTCATGAAGAGGAATGAAGCTTCCTTAGAGAATTTGTAGGTAGAGTTAAGATTAGGCTTCGAAATATAAGAAAAATTATGCCATATTAGGAAGGTGGGATGTACTCAAAAAATGATGGGATCACGTCTAAAGGACAAATTACTGTGCCAGGAGTCAGCTTAAAGTTGCTTCCATTGTCTGAATAAGAGTAATTTATTATAGCTCATAGAATGAAATAAGAATACATCTAAACAAACAAATCCACAAATAAGTAAAATGAGGAAAGGAAAATCTCTTCCTTGTAGAATGGCAAAAAAAAAAAAAAAAAAAAAAAAAATTGCAGGAGGAATGATGGAATTAGAAAATCATGATTTTGTGTTCACCACAATTTTTTTTGAGAGTATTATCATTAGTGGATAACAACATAATGGGTATGCGTTTCAAGAAGAGTCAGATTTTATACTTTCACAATATATTAACATTCTTTATAATTACAAAGGGCAAAAATATTAACTTTATAGAAAATAAAACTCACGGACGGTGTCTGTGAGTTTTATTTTCTATAAAATTAATTGATTTTAATATGGTAAATTATTGATTTTAATATGGTAAATACAGAAATACATGTTTATCAGTTTCATTAAATATGAAATTTTCTTTCATTTGAATTTTTTTACCAGCATTACTTCTTCTGAGACATTGTCCTAGTTGTCACAAAGCCTTTTTTTTACGTATGTAAATAAGTTCACCTTCATTGAGTGCCCGTAACTACATATCTAGAGTCTCTTGAATAGCAGCAGTGTCAATATTCTTAAAATTAGCTCTTTCTTCTATAAGTACATTCAAATTTCACTTGCAGCATTACCACTTTTTGATTCTTTGTGGCACTTTCATCTTTATTGGTCAAGTCCCTCTTTCAGTTTTTTTTTAATTTTTATAAAATGATAGATTACCAGGAGACAGAAAAGTTGCAAATACATGCTTTGCTGTCTATGCATGAACCTGATAACAGACGTAAAGTGATCAATCACCCACAGAATTTGAAAAAAAAAAAAAAGTATGATTAGTCATTGATTATGATGTTAATCTGTTTTTATGTGGTGATTTGTGGACTGAAGAACTAGCAACAAAGATTGTACTTTACACCTTTACTCATAGTTCATATACCAACTAACATGTGAACTTCTTGTTAGGAAACTGTTGTGATTTAACTAAACTATGAGAACTGAAATTTGAGCATAACAGGATCTTGAAAAATGAGAACCGCTTGCATCTAAAATGTAAGCAAAATTTTAGAATTATTTATCCAATTGGCTGTTGTCCAAAACATTTCTCCTGTCCACTTTTAGAATGTCTCCATTATGTGAGTTTTGTGGGAAATGGATCCCAGAGTCCTCCTTTAGTAGACAGCTGAATGTGACCAGATAGTAAATACCTCACCTGGGATGTTGACAACTGAGACATAGATGGATGAACCAAGACTGGCCACACAGGTGCTCTTAAGCAAGATTTGTAATTAGAGGAAATGATTCAAAGATTCAAATCATTTGGAGAGGATGCAGAGTGGTCATGCTGTTGACCAGTAGCCAGAGAGACTGTGCATTAAGGGCTGTGAAGTTTTTGGAGGCAATGACACTGTTGACAAGAACCCAATGGTGTCATCCAGGCAAGGCAGGCAGGCCAGGCCCATGAATGACTATGCTGTCCATTGTGTCTTCCTTCAGCTATGCATATTCATTTTTGAGGCTAATTCTTCAGGCTATCTCTTTATTCTGTGAGCTTTTCTATATCCTCCCAATTCCATTTTCTCCTTAACAAATCCATAATCATTATCAATAACTGCCATCATGCTGCATATAGAAAGTCTCCCCACCTTAGCCTAGTTTTAATTTTTAATTTCTCATTTTGTAATACAGTCATTATAAAGAATTAATATATTTGTTTTTTGCAAATCAGTGCCTTTGTACAGATTAAATCTGTCTAGAATGTTTTTCCTTCTTTTTCTATTTCCTTTTCTCCAACCTCCACTTTCCATTTACGTATTCACTGTTTTTCCTAAAAGGAAATTCTAAAAGTACAATCATTTCTGAAAATCTGTTTCTGAAGTACTAACCAAAATGATGCTTTCATTTTTAAGGTAATTTCAATTTTTGTTCTAGTGTCCACCATAAAACTTATAAATGGAAATATTGTCAGCATTAATTTTATATATTCAAAGTGGCCAAAAGTGCTTGATAAATTATAAGAATTAGTAAATGGTATTTATTATTAAACATATATATACTATATATATACTAAAAATGAATGCTTACATTTAAGGACCTTTCTTGTTCTATAGAAGTACTTTCCCACATTGCCTCAAAGGCCCATTCGTAAAGGCTCTATTCCCCCATACACTTTTCCTCATTCCCCCAATTATTTTTTATTCCATTTCCTTCCCACTGACAGTCACCATCTAAGATATCTTTCAACAGCAAATACAAAGGCTTCCCACTCCATATAACTTCCCCAGAAATATCGTGTAGATTAATGCAGTTCTGGCAGTAAAACATGAAAAATTTTAGGCCACAAGTTTACAATAGTTGTTAGTGATTTTCACATTTGGAAATGACTACTGGCTTAAATTACTGGAAGACTCGACCTATTGGGTAAAATCCTTATCAACAATTCCCGGACTCTAATGTGGCTGTTGAGAGAAGATAATGAGCAGTGGAAAAACACCCCTGGCAAAATAAATTAAAGCCTCCTAGGATATATCCTAGCTTGGGATTTTGCCTAAGGCCAGCTTCGTTTTAATGCTGCTCTAGATATATTAGGAAGCAGGTCCCCGTTTTATCTCTTACTTTGGGAACCACTGGTAGTGCTAAGGCAAATATTAAGTAACGGTCCAGTTAACTGTAAATGCTTCCCTGGGGATATTTTTGTTATTATTTTATACAAATTAAGATAGTGAGATGTGAAGACAAAACCTAAAGCAGAAGACCAACTTCTATTTTTGTTTACATTTTGACTTCTTTTGGTTTGTCTCTAGTTTCACATTATTGGTAATTTATTTAATCTTTAACTCTGAAATATAAATTAAGAAGCTTAAATGTTCTTTCGGTTCATGACTCTTTTTTCTAACTTTTTCAGGCAGTTTAGATTCACTTACATGCAATGAAAAAAGTGACGGTAATGATGAAATTAATGAAAGGTTTTATGACAGACCACAGATATGCTTATAGAAAACAATATACTAAAATTAGAGTCATATATTGTTTATAAATATGTAAATCCGTGTAGCTTCACATGTTCTTGCCAGTTGAATACATCAATTCCACCAATGCCTAATTAAATCCAAATGAGAACTATAATGCTCTATTTCCCTAGCCATGTAACATAAAACACTCTTATATTTTATTAGGTTAGATAATAACAGAGAAAGAAAAGTTTGTACTTATTAGCCAGAATCAGTAAGTGGGTTTAGAGATATTCTTTCTATTTTCAGGTCACCTAGAAAATCTGATGAAAATATGAACTCCGCTGTTCGGAGCACTAATGGGGAGAGGTTCAGGGGCTTGATCATGTAACCCTCTGGGGTGATGAAAAATCCATGCTCCATGAAAGCAGGAGGATATGCAATTGTGAATAAAAGTATATCATACATTATTACTAGCCATCCATTCTTTCACACAACTGACCAACATCTCCTCAAAATCTTCTTGTTAATTGGCCTCGTTTTCTGTTTTCCTGAGTCATTTATAATTTTCAGCAAAACAAAATTAAATATCAATATGCTGTGGGAAATACAGCTAAATATTGTCCTATCTATAAGCAAAAATAAATGTAATTTAACACATAATTGAAAATTGATTCAATTATGTATCAATAAAAAATAAATGATATATATTAGTGAAGTTATGATAGACATACATCTTTGTGATATTAACATATGATTCCTCTTACTCTACTTCTTCAAGGTAACATTATATAATTCACAGATTCTTTACTGTACTTAACTTTATCAATAACTTTAATAGGATATTAATTCCTACCATGAGCTGATGTATTTAAAAACTATATTTAATGTGTATAACATAATATAATTTGGCTGACAGAAAACAAGATATTCTTTCAATGTTACTTAAAGTAGGTAAAACTTGTTTTTATATTCAGATTTATAGGTCAAATGGCAAGAGTTTATACATTGCCATTTTGAGATTCCATGAAACTATAGCCATGAGCATTAAATAAAAGTTAGAAGCATAAATTTTTATAGCACGTTAGTATTTTCTTTCCATTTAAACACAAAACTAAAGTGTATAATATTATACAAAAAATCTAACCAACAACAAGTTTATATTTTGACAAGGAGCTGCGTGCAACTCTTTAATTCTTCAGTTTTTGTGATCACAAATTCCACACAAGATATATGCCACAGTAGATTTCAACAAAAGTTTTATTTTTATGTAGGCAATATAAAGTACACTAAATTTTAAATGTATTAAATCTTTGAAAATGATTCTAGGCAATATTTAATTATAACATCCAATTTTTTTTAAAGAAGGTAGTAACAATTAATATGCCAAACAGTTACAATTTAAATGAATTGTAAAACTTTGGATAATGCCAAGTTTCCCATATTTATAGATAAATTGGAGAAACAATTTTACACTCCAAGAAATGTATCATGTATAATAGTGCTAATGAGGACTTCTGGTTACTATGGCAGGGTGAGTTAAATTAGAAGAAATAGCTGCTTTATTAAAGAAACAAAAAATACTGGCCGGGCGCAGTGGCTCATGCCTATAATCCCAGCACTTTGGGAGACCAAGGTGGGTGGATCACCTGAGATCCGGAGTTTGAGAACAGCCTGGCCAACATGGTGAAACCCCATTTCTACTAAAAATACAAAAAATTAGCTGGGCGTGGTGTCGGGCACCTGTAGTCCCAGCTACTCGGGAGGCTGATGCAGAATTGCTTGAACCTGGGAGGCAGAGATTGCACTGAGCCAAGATTGCACCATTGCACTCTAGCTTGGGCAACGAGAGCGAAATTCCGTCTCAAAAAAAAAAAAAAAAAAAAAAAAAATTCTGGATCCTTTCAAATTTTAAAAAATATAGAAGAAATTACTATGAACATTCTAGCTGCTAAAACTCAGATCTGATGAGCGCAAGTTGGAACTATCTAGCTCATGAGATATCAAATGGCAAGTAAGAGAATGATTAGGGAGTTGAGGTTTCATTACAATGTGATGACATGAGATAATTCCTAGCCTCCTGCCAAAATAGAAAGGTAACTGTGTGAAGTAGATATGAAAACATCTGTTAAATCTGTGAAACAGAGATTATAAATTATCTCTCCACTATTCTTGAGAGGTTCAAAATAAGCTTATTGTCTTGAACCTGGAGGTAAGGTGGAGTGGGAGAAACCTATGGCAGACTCATGATGTTGGTGAAATTAAATTATAAAAATGTTCATCTATAAATATTGACTAAAAATCATTTAGCAACGATTAATCAGTGAAGTTTAAAATACCAGCAATAATATGGAATATGATAGAATATAGTATAAAGGTTTGTAAAGAAATGAAAATAGAGTTACTATGTGATCCAGCAATCTCTTTCTGGCTACCCCCAAAACAGATAAAATCACCACCATGTAAAGATATTTGCACCCCCATGTCCATTGCAGCATTGTTCACAATAGCCAAGATATGGAAGCCACCTAACAATCTAAATGCTCATTAACAGACAAATGGATAAAGAAAACGTGGTGTGTATATATATGTATATATGTGGTACCACATGTATACATATATATGTACATATTTGCACATAAGGGTGCAAATACCTTTCCATGGTGGTGATTTTATCTGTTTTGGGGATAGCCAGAAAGAGATCGCTGGATCACATAGTAGCTCTATTTTATTATATATATGTATATACATGTATTATATATATGTACATATATACACCACATATATACATATATATAATACCACACACACATATATATGGAATGATATATATATGGAATAATATATATGGAATGATATGTATATATATGGAATGATATGGAATAATATTCACAGTTTAACAAAAGGAGCAAATTCTGTTATTTGCCACAACATGGGTGGACTTGGAGGAATTTATGCTAAGTAAAATAAGCCAGACACAGAAAGAAAAATATTGCATGATGCATAATTCCTCTTATATGTGGAATATATGTTTTGTAAGAGCTCAAATACTCAGAGATAGTGGGGTGGAGGTGAGAGTGATGGAAGAGAAAATGGGAAGATGTGGGTCAAAGGATACAAAATAGCATACATATAGGATGAAAAAAGTCTAGACATCTGACGTACAACATGAATACTAAGGTTCATAAAGTTGCATTGTATTAGAGAGTTTTGTCAACTAAGTAGTGTTTAGCTGCTCTTGTCACAAAAATGTAACTAGTTAGATGATAGATATGTTAATCTACTTCACTGTAGTAATCATGTTGCTATCTACATGTATCCCATAATATCTTGTCATAAACTTCAAATACACACAATAAAATGTGTTCAATAAACATGAAATATGAGAAGATAGAGGTTGGAATTAAAATATTCAATTTTTGAAGTATAAAATGACTGAATTATTTTATACATGTGTAGAATAGATGTGAAACGTTCATAGTAAAGAAAAGAAAAACAGTGGAATGTCAAATTCAAACCCAGTGTAGGGAAAGCATAGAAGAAAAGAAGAACTAAAGTCCGAGAATATAATAGAAGGAAAGAAGAAGAAGACTGAAGCAAAGAAAAATATGACAAAGTATTCAAAACATATATCAAATTATGTTAGTAATCACAGTATGAAACGTACTATTCAAAGATAAAATTATATTTTGTCTCAAATTCTTTCATAAATTTTTAAAAATAATTTGATGTTGTTAAATACAAGTCTGATTATATGGGAAATCACTTCTAAAGAAAAAATGATTTTGTGTGTGAGAACAAAGGAATCGGAAGTTGAAAAGGCCCTGTACACAAAAATTGTAAAACTTTCAGTCCATTTCCCTCTCAGGGACTCCATGAATCCCTTGAAATTAAATACTAGTATAAAACATATGTTTATACTTATAAGTGTATTCATTTATTTATTTTTAAGTGTGAATCCAGAGCTTTTGTCAGATGGTTTTAAGTATTGCAACATACAAAGGAAAATAATGATCGCCATAAATGCAGTATTTGAAACACTGGTGGCTAATATGAAACAACATTTAACTACAAAGAGATGAGGCCAAGTCATTTTCTAAATAAAGTTCTGCTCACCACCACTTAACAAATGTTAAGGGCTTAGAATACTCATGTTTAATTTATTCCCCAGTTATAATTATTTAGGTTGTTTGTAGAATACACTTTAAGCATACTATTTTAGAGCCACAGAAATTTGCTTTGTTATAATTTCATGTGATTAATTGACCAAAAGATGTGTTATAATAATTTTGTGCACATTTTTATGATAGTCTAAAAAGTATGAAGAAAACAACTGCCAGAATGAGAGAATTCTGATTTCAGCTTTTGCCCTTCTTTTTCTGCTGTTAGATGAACTGCTATGGGAAAATTTAAAAAGGGGATATCTATAAACCTATCTTCTCTCTTTACTTTGTTGTTTATCTAGTTAATAAGCCTTTATTGAGATGCTTCTACCTACCATGCACTCTGTGTGGTGCCAGGGATATAAATTAGTAAACAAAATCAGAAAGCTTTCATTTCCATTTAAACATAATGAGAAAGACGCGTTTTAATTTTGTATGTAAAGGTCTGATAACTATATTTGTTTAATCATTTAATGCATGATTATTGCATGCCTAAGGTCTTACTTTTACTTGGAGTTAGGAGTTTCAAAGTTATTCCTCCCTAGGCTGATGTCTTAACTTATAATTTTGCTTCTACTCACAATTCTCTCAATTAATTATAGACAAATCTTGTGACTTTTTTGTCGTTGTTTTGTTTTTATTGTTTTTGTTCTCAGAGAAAGATGAAGAACTGAATTGGAGGATTATTGGGAGAAAGTAGGATAAGAGATTTTCTTTGATTCAGAGAGTAACAATAATAAATGTTACTGACATTTGTTAATCACTTAGCATATGTCAGGCACAGAGCTAAATGCCACACATACATCATGAGAGACACACAGGTTAATAACCACCCAGTGTCTCATAGAAAGGAAGAGGACATTTGGGATCTGAACTTTGGAAATTAACTTCAGGCTCTCTGTTCTTCAAAACTCTGCAAGACTGAGAGAGGGAAATTAACCAATAAACAACCATGTCCCTGAGAGCAAGGTTTTCTTTTTCTAAATTTATCAGTTGCCAATGACCAGTAGTTACTTTAGTAATATTAAAATAAAAGTAAAAACACTAGAAAAATAAAATTTAAAAGATGCAAAATAGAAATCTACCTTTTTATTATTATATTTAACAGAAATACTTTATCAAAAAACTAAAAATTGAATTACAATTTATCTACATTTTTCAAATTGATATAAATTTTTAAAATATCTTGTCAAGGGCTTGCAACAATAATTTGCAAATTAGCACCTGTCCAGAGACCTATCTTTGAGTTACAGTGCCCTAATCCATCCCATGTCATGGGTATTTGTATTTGTGTGTGACATATATATATTTCTTCATTGGAGACTAGTTGAGAACCAAGAAAAATATATGCCAATTTGTATGAATCTTAGGATAAAAGACATCCATATGTGGAAATTTTACTAATTATAGGCATTTTCTAAAATGATTTTTGAAATCTCACTTAGCCCTACATAAAGATAATTTGGAAAAAGCTAGGAAAATGAGAAAGGAATTTTTTAACATAGTTTTTTTCCCCCCAATTCCTAAATGCACCTGTACTTGAGATAGTTACAAGAGTGAAGAAACTCACTTCTCTAACGAGACACTGAATGGATACTCTAGATGAAAAGCCTAGTTCAGGGAAAACACCACTGTGAACTGTTTAGCCTATTATTTTTACTTTCTGGAGATACACATGTGTTTGGTTTTAGCAAGTGTGAACAAGCTCTCACAATACATTTATAATATTTTGTGGAACTGTCTTTGTAGCCCATGAGCTTCAGAATGTCATCTACGTAGTCTTACTGGTAATCCTCATATGGGTAGTCTTCGTCACAAAACAGTTTTAGGGACATGACAACATTGTTTTTGCTGTCTGTCATCAAACATAATTTTCAAGTCTATTTTGTATCTATCTAGGTATTAGAATTTTTAAAATTTTATTTTGATCTGGGGGAAAGTATGTCCTAGAAGAATTGTATGGAACACAATTTAAAATTATTACATATAAGTAGGTATGTGAATGCAACAGAACAATTTAAAAGAATCAAGGATTTTTCTAGATTGCCATTTTATATTACAGTTTAGTAGGAGAGAAGATTTTCAGGTTGTCCTTGAAAAAAATAATTCTGATTTTATCAATTCATAATTTGTAGACAGAAGCACATTGAAGATGATATAGTTTCTTTTAAAACTGATGAAATGATAGGTAATTTTGATTTTAAAATAAGTTAATTTATGTAAGACGAGATTTAGAAGGGAACTTTCTAAATGGAATGTAAGAAATGACTATAAATTACTAGCATAAAAAGTGTGAAAAAAAACTTTTAAAGTGTTTCCGAAGTATTATGTTATTTTATGCAATTTATATTTTATCTAAGTATAATTTAATCCCAAATGATATATGGTGAACATTGAGAATACTCCTGATAGTGCTTTGAGGAAAAGAATGTAAGAATAACAATGTGAAGCAACTAAGTAATGTAAAAAAATGTGATGACATTTTTAAAAATAATTAATTGAATTTATTTTTAAACAGTGTTAACAGAAAAACTGAGCCACAAGTAGAGTTCCTTGTTCCTGTATATTCTTTCTTCCCACCTCCCAGTTTCCCCTATTATCATCATAATCCATTGTGTTATTGATCAACCAGTATTGATACGTAATTAACTAAAACCCCAGTTTAAATTAGGGTTTGTTCCTTCTGTTGTACACGTCTATGTGTTTTCACAAATGCGCAACATCATGTATCCATCATTATGATATAAAACAGAATTGTTTCACTGCCCTAAAATTTTGCCGCGCTCCCCAATTCCCATGACCATACGTCCCTGGTCTTCACATATCCTCCCACATTTCTGTCAACCAGTGATTTTTCTACTGTTTCAGTAGTTTTGCCTTTTCTAGAATTTTATATAATTGGAATTGACCAACGGAGACCTCTCAGTTAAGTAAACCCTAGACAGATTTTTTCCTTTCTATAAGCCCCTTGACTTTCTTTTTATTAGTACATTTACTTTAGAAACCTGGTAATTGTAAATCGTCTTTCTGCCCTTTGAAATAGATATAAATCTTCTTCCAGCCTCAGTTTAACAATACAGGAAATGTTTTTATTGAGAACCTGAGAATTATTTCATTCAAATATAAACATGGAAGAGGATTGCACCTCTATCTCTCAGTCTCTTTGGGAAGGTAAGGGACCTACCAATTAGCAAAGACAGATGGGCCTAATCACAGCAAAAACCCTTTGCAAACTCAGACATAACTCACTGTGCTGAAGATGTCTCTTTAATCAACCTCCTTGCTACTGTTTTCCAATACTTTTCCATCAAACGACCCCTTTGTTTACAAATCTATCGTGGGAACCCGCCACCGATGGTTAACGTGGGTTCTTTTCTATTTGCGTTAAGCTCTCGGCTGGTTTGAAAAATAAAGGGAAAGAGTACAAGAGAGAGAAATTTTAAAGCTGGGTGTCCGGGTGAGAAATCACACATCAGCGGATTCCGTGATGCTCCCTGAGCCATAAAACCAGCAAGTTTTTTATTAGTGATTTTCAAAAGGGGAGGGAGTGCATGAATAGGGTGTGGGTCTCAGAGATCACATACTTCACAAGGTAATAAAATATCGCAAAGCAAGTGGAGGCAGGGTGAGATCACAGGACCACAGGATGGGGTGAAATTAAAATTGCTTATGAAGTTTCGGGCATGCATTTTCATTGATAACATCTTATCAGGAGACAGGGTTTGAGAGCAGACAGCCTGTCTGACCAAAATTTATTAGGTGGGAATTTCCTCGTCCTAATAAGCCTGAGAGTGCTACAGGAGACTGGGACTTATTTCATCCCTTTGGCTTTGACCGTAAAAGGCAGCCGTCTCAAGGGGGCCGTCTATAGACCTACCCTCAGGGTGCATTCTCTTTCTCAGGGATGTTCATTGCTGAGAAAAAGAATTCAGCTATATTTCTCCTATTTGTCTTTGAAAGAAGAGAAATATTGCTCTGTTCTGTCTGGCTCACCAGCAGTCAGACTTCAAGTCTTATCTCCTTTGTTCCCTGAAGATTGCTGTTATCCTGTTCTTTTTTCAAGGTGCCCAGATTTCACATTGTTCAAGCACACACGCTGTATAAACAATTTGTGCAGTTAACACAATCATCACAGGGTTCTGAGGCGACATTCATTCTCCTCAGTTTATGAAGATGACGGGATTAAGAGATTAAAGTAAAGACAGGCATAGGAAATCACAAGGGTATTGATTGGGGAAGTGATAAGTGTCCATGAAATCTTCACAATTTATGTTCAGAGATTGCAGTAAAGACAGTCATAAGAAATATAAAAGTATTAATTTGGGGAAGTAATAAATGTCCATGAAATCTTCATAATTTGTGTTCTTCTGCCGTGGCTTCAGCCAGTCCCTCCATTTGGGTTCCCTGACTTCCCACAACACAAATCCTTTTGACTTTTGTTTTAGCAGAGTTGAATTCAGTCTCTCTACTCTGTTGAAATAATCGTGAATAGAGTCTTTTTTTTTTTTTTCCTGATATCTTTGTCCCTTGCAATTGTTATATTGACAGAATCATATAATGTGGTCTTTTAGGCTAGCTTCTTTTACTTGGCAGTATACATTTATAGTTTCTTCATGTATTTTGATGACTCAATCACTTTTTTTCGCAGAATAATATGTCTATTTAAATGTATCATGTTGGTTCATCTGCTCAACTATTGAAGGACATTTTAGTTGCTTTTGATTTTTGCTTTTAATTAAGAATAAAACCGTCTGGCCGGGTGCGGTGGCTCACGCCTGTAATCCCAGCACTTTGGGAGGCCGAGGCGGGCGGATCACGAGGTCGGGAGATCGAGACCATCCTGACTAACACGGTGAAACCCTGTCTCTACTAAAAATACAAAAAATTAGCCGGGCCTGGTGGCGGGCACCTGTGGTCCCAGCTACTCAGGAGGCTGAGGCAGGAGAATGGCGTGAACCCAGGAGGCAGAGCTTGCAGTGAGCCAAGATTGCGCCACTGCACTCCAGCCTGGGAGACAAAGTGAGACTCCTTCTCAAAAAAAAAAAAAAAAAAAAAAAAAAAAGAATAAAACTGTCATAATTATTCACATGCAGGTACAAGTTGGTTATTTCCCTTTCCCACGTTGACTAGGCTCTGGTAAAACTCAAGTCAGTTAGGTTCTCGTAAAATAATTTCCCTTTAGGGAAGACCTTTATTGAGGAGAACCTAGTGCTCTGGATTTATTAGAAAATGCTACTTTTTTACTCCCTCTATTGGAAGTACAAAGAGATATTTTTCCCTGATCTTCACCTTAAGAACTCAGTGTGACTCCTGCTGGTAAAACTCACAAAAGTGTGGGGATCTCTCTATTGTTGGACACCCTGGAAGTTTTTATCTCTCAAGGTGGGTCATATATGTCTCCAAAAATTATTCACTTAACCTTTTACATTTGCCTACCAATTGCCTGCTCCAGCAACACCTTGTGGTCTTGGTGAGCTATGGTTGTCTATAAGTATCTGTCTGTATAGTTTTGAGAACAGTAGTTAGTCCTGTGGCCTTAATTCTCTAACAGTTCTAAAATGAGTTGAATTTTTAGTTTATTCAGCACTTTTCTTCTTGTGGTGGGGACACAAATAATGACTTCCAAGTTTGTTACATGTCTGACTGGAAACAGGAAGTTAGATTACATTAAAATAAAAATGAAAGTATTATAAATTACTTTAAAATCATCCTGTATCCTTAATAAACACTAAAAAGTGAATGAAATCAGTTAATATTGAAGAATGTTATCCTAAATGTGTAGTCAAGCTTTTCTTAAGAATACTTGAATGAACAAGAGACATATCTAAATTGAAAATAATATGTATTAGTCTATTCTCAAACTGCTATGAAGAAATACCCAAGACTGGGTAATTTATACAGAAAAGAGGTTTAATTGACTCAGTTACACATGGATGAGGAGCCCTCAGGAAACTTACAGTTATGGCAGAAGGGGAATCAAACATGTCCTTCCTCACATGGCAGCAGCAGGAGAAGTGCTGAGGAAAAGGGGGAAAAGCCCCATCTAAAACCATCAAATCTCGTGAGAAGTCACTCACTATTATGAGAACAGCATGGGGGAATTTGCCTCCATGGTCCAATCACTTGCCACCAGATCCCTCCCACGACATGTGGTTATTATGGGAACTAAAAATCAAGATGAGATTTGGGTGGGGGCATGGTCAAACCATATAATTCCACCTGTGGCCCCTCCCACATCCCATATCCTAACATTTCAAAACAAAATCATGCCTTCCCAACAGTCCTCCATAGTCTTAACTCATTTCAACATTAAGTCAGAAGTCAGAGTCCAAAGTCTCATCTGAGACAAGGCAAGTCCCTTCCATTTAAGAGCCTGTAAATCAAAAGCAAGTTAGTTATTTCTTAGATACAATGGGGGTGTAGGCATTAGATAAATACATTGCATTAGTTCATTCTCATGCTGCTAGTAAATGCATGCCCAAAATGGTAATTTATAAAGCAAAGAGGTTTAATTGACTCACAGTTCAGCATAGCTGGAAAAGCTTCAGGAAACTTACAATCATGGTGGAAAGTGAAACAAACACGTCCTTCATATGGCAGCAGAAAGGAGAAGATATGAACAAAGTGGGAATCCCCTTATGAAACCAAAAGATTTCTTGAGAACTTATTCACTATAACAAAAATAGCATTAGGGAACTGCCCCCATTATTAATTTACCTCCCACCTGATCCCTCCCACAATATGTGGGGATAATGGAAACTACAATTACACATTAGATTTGGGTAGAGAAAAAGCCAATCCATATCATACACCCATTCCAAATGGGAGAAATGTGCAAAACAACCGGACTACAGGCCCCATGCAAGTACGAAATCCAATAGGGCAGTCGTTAAACTTTAAAGTTCCAAAATAATCTCCTTTGACTTCATGTCCCACGTCCAGGTCATGCTGATGCAAGAGGTGAGCTCCCACAGCCTTGAGAAGCTCCACCCCTACACTTTGCAGGGTACAGCCCCACTCCTAGCTGTTTTCATGGGCTGGTGTTGAGTGTCTGTGGCTTTTCCATGTGCACAGTACAAACTGCCAGTGGATCTACCATTCTGGGGTCTGGAGGATGGTGGTCCTCTTCTCATAGTTACACTAAGCAGTGTCCCAGTGGGGATTTTGTGTGGGGGCTCCAACTCCATATTCCCCTTCTGTACTGCCCTAGCAGAGGTTCTCCATGAGGTCTCCACCCCTGCAGCAGACTTCTGCTTGGACATCCAGGCATTTCCATACATCCTCTGAAATCTAGGCAGAGGTTTCCAAACTTCAATTCTTGACTTCTCTGCAACTGCAGGCCCAACACTAGGTGTAAGCCACCAAGGCTTGGGGCCTGCACCTTCTGCAGCAATGGGACAAGCTGGACTTTGGCCCCTTTTAGCTACAGATGGAGCTGAAGCAGCTGGGGTGCAGGGCACCATGTCCTGAGGTTGCACAGAGTACAGTTCCCTGTCCCTGTCCCACCATTTTCCCCTCCTAGCCCTCCAGGCCTGTGATGGGAGGGGTTGCTGTGAAGGACTCTAACATGTCCAGGAGACATTTTACCCATTGTCTTGGTGATTAACATTTGGCTCCTAATTATTTAAGCACATTTCTGCAGTGAGGTGAAATTTGTCCCCAGAAAATATGGCTCTCTTTTCTATTGCATTGTGAGGCTGCAAATTTTTCAAACGTTTATGCTGTGATTCCTCTTGAATGCTTTGCAACTTAGAAATTTATTTTGCTGGATACCCTAAATCATCCCTCTCTAGTTCAAAGTTCCACAGATCTCTAGGACAGCAGCAAAATGTGGCCAGTCTCTTTGCTAAAGCATAGTAAGAGTGACCTTTACTCCAGCTCCCAACAATTTCCTCATCTCCATCTAAGACCACCTCCACCTGGACTTATTTGTCCATATCACTATCAGCAATTTGGTCAAAGCCATTCAACAAGTCTCTAGGAAGTTTCAAACTTTCCCACATCTTTCTCTCTTCTTCTGAGTCCTCCAAATCTCTAGGAAGTTTCAAACTTTCCCACATTTCCTGTCTTCTTCTGAGCTCTCCAAGCTGTTCCAACCTCTGTCTGTTACCCACTTCCAAAGTTGTTTCCACATTTTCAGGTCTTTACATGAGCACCCCACTACCTTGGTACCAATTTACCGTGTTAGTCCCTTGTCAGCTACTATGAAGAAATGTCTAAGACTGGGTAATTTGTAAAGAAAAAAAAAAAAGTTTAGTTGCCTTATAGTTCTACCTAACTAGGGAGGCCTCAGGAAACTTACAATTGTGGTGGAAGGGGAAGCAAACACATTTTTCTTCACAAGGCAATGGGAAAGAGAAGTGCCAGCAGGGAAAATGCCAGATGCTGATGAAACCATCAGATCTCGTGAGAACTCACCATTACAAGAACAATATGGGACAAATCTCCTCAGTGATCCAATTACTTTCCACCAGGTCCCTCCCACAACATGCGTGGATTATAGAAACTACAATACAAGATGAGATTTAAGTGGGGGCACAGCCAAACCTTACAATGCTTCCATGGAAAGGAAGATAACTTTTTGATATTTAAAAACAAATAGCATGTTATGTGACCTTCAGGTAACTGGACATGAGTTTTTATTTTCTTATAAATGTTTAAAAAAATAATCTAGACCATAAAGCCATGACAATAGTCAGAGATTTATTAGTTTCTATGAGTGATGTTTCTATATGGTGCCCTTTCAGAGAACAGCTTATCTATTTTGTTATTAAAATACTGTATTCGAGGAATAACTACAGTTAAAATTCTTTTCTTTTCTCCCCAATTTTCAGGTCTACTTTTCTTCATTCTTCCTTGAGATAGTTTACTTAGTGCTTTTACTATTTACAGACCAAATTAAATATAGATAGATAAAAAGTTAACATGGAAAGCAAAACATTTAGAAGAAAAATAGACCAGATATTTAAACTCATAGCTAAGGAAACTATATAAAGCCCTGAGGTTATGTACAAAGGAAAGAAAAAAAAAACATAAATAAAACTATATAAAGCATGAGCATGATAGGTGAATTAACTGTAATATTTTTAAACCCCCAATTTTTTCTCCTTTGGAGTTATGATAGTAAATATATTTATAACATTATTAGCCCTGGATTTCACCTATAATGTGATTCACAAACCTTTAATTCACATTCATTTATGGTTTATTTGCCTCAGGAGAACAAAGGCAAAAGATAATATTCACACAGACACACACCCTCAAATACAAAATTACAGAAAAAAGTTTACATTCAAATATATATTTTCCCATTCTGTGTATTTTTCTTTAATTTTTCACTTATTTGTTTTACATTTGAACTTTTGTTGGGGGAGCAATTTTATTTATATTACTTCAGAAATCATTAATAAGCTTAGTGCTTAATACCTAAAACTGAACCTTATTTGTGTAGAAACATTAGCAGCTTTAGATCCATCTTATACATCGAATAACACAAACTACATTGTACATCTCATTCATATACAAATAATGCAACATATACTTTAACGCTTGAAATATATATATATTAGAAAAATATTTTTTCCAATTTTTCAATCAAATAACATTACATTAACTGTAATATATAAATGCTTTAGGAGGTTTTCCAGTAACTGGTGTACAAACGGGCTATATTAAAATTATTTTCATTCCCTCTGGTGAACCTCAAAGGACTAACCCTTTTTCTGC
The DNA here is from genome assembly GCF_049350105.2 of Macaca mulatta. Lineage (NCBI taxonomy): Eukaryota > Metazoa > Chordata > Mammalia > Primates > Cercopithecidae > Macaca > Macaca mulatta. The sequence goes on from NC_133422.1 coordinate 62,912,051, forward strand.
TTTATTCTGTTTTCTCTTGATTTAAATATCACCTCTATCGAGAAGAGTCACTAACCACTCTTTCTCATATTTTAAAAGAAAAGGCAATAATGATTTAGGGAAAGGAGCAGTAACAGTACATTATAAATTGAGATTGAATGTTTAATGGTGTGTAGTATAGGACATTTCAAATACAGCTAATCAACTCTTACTAAGAGTGAGTCCATTCTGTAGTAAAGGAGATTTCCAACTTGGCCTGCTTACCTTTGGCATCAGGATCTTGACTGCAAATCGTTACTTGAGTTCTGTGGATTTATATTTCCTTCCTTAACAATGCTTGGAGGGATTTCTTAACTTGTTACTTTGACACTACCTTGACAAACCAAAGAAAACAAACCAAAAAATATGAACATATAAATATGTTGTTAACCAGAATGTTGAAATAACTTATGTATTGATGTGTTGATGATATTTCTAAACAGCAACAATTAGACACAGCAAATAGAATAACTACATATATAAAAACTTAAATTTTAAAAAAAATAGAGTACTCAGACTTACTTCCAGCATCTCTTTTAAGGAATAGTAATTAGTTCCTGCTGCAGCAATTAAACATGCACACACACACACACAATATTAGTGGCTGAAAACAGTGGTCATTTATTCGTTGAGGATTGATAGCATGAATTGGGCTTGGCTTTGCTGGACTTGATTGGGAACTTCTCCCAGTCAAGGTCAGGTCCACATTTGGTTGGGCCTGACTGAGCTCCACATGTCTTCTCATGTTATTATCATAGCATAAGACCAGCACTTAAGAATGGATCTAGGTGGCGGTGCCAATTCAAACCATGCAATGACATTTAAAATTATAGTGTGGATGTGTAATGCATTACATCCATTTTGAGGCCATTAGCTGAAGCAAATTATGTGGCTAGTCCAGAATCAGTGGGGTGGGGAAATATATTCTTCTTGCAGACAGGCATGGCAGTGATAGGTAGGAAATTAACACATGTGAACAGAGTGTGAGCAAGGGCAAACAAGAATTAGTATACTCACATCATCTGGTGTAAGACAGATCTTGTTTAGTTCTAATACATGACATTATATTATGCAATATTTTTCTATTTCAGATTATTCTAGTTTGTATAAAAATTGGGTTTTACCTACAGATTTTGTGTGTTGTCATTTTTTAAACCCCAACTGTGAGCTCTTGGCAGGCGTCTCAACTGTAGGTCTTTTTTCTTTGATTATACCTATAAAACACTTTCACTTCTGTCCCTAACGTGTTCAGGCAGGCACGTGTGCAATGGTGCACACACAGACACAAACACATACACACACAATTCTGAAGAATAAGATAGTTTAATCTTTTTACCAATGACCTATAAAAATTTCTTTTGTCTCTGAACCAGGGAATGACTTTTGTCATTCTCTCAGCCCTAGTGCGCTGATACTCTCTGTCGTCACTAAGTTGTCCACAGCACTGATAAAAGTTCTATAATCTGAACATCATTTTTTTTAAGGACAAAAAGCTGCTTTCTACTATGCATATGACAATAAGAAATTCATTCACTCTACGGGTGTTCTTGACTTTATTGTACTTCCTGTGGTGTAATATCAAATATTTTATTTGACTTCAGGTTTTCTGATTAACCATGTAATGATTACCTTTATTTGTACCAGAAGAGCCACCAATTAAACCTAGAGAGACTATTACAAATCCAGAGAGCTAGCTTGTTAGTTAAATAAGAGCCAGGAAAGATTAGCGGGCTGATAAAAGCATCCACAGGAGAGGTCTACGACACTTGGGTAGGATAAATTGTTAAAAGACAGAACTTTGTGCAGTCAGGTAGAATGGGGGCTTAACCTGTTATAACATGCACATTGAGGTTAATGTGACCTCATTAAGTTACATTGGATATATAGCCTAAGTATGTCACAGACTGCTGAGTTTCAGTTACAGCAGATATACAAGGTAAAGGCCACTATACTGGTATTAGAAGCCATACAGAGTTCTCATTATTTTTGTTCAAGCAATTGCTTATAAAATGTCTAGAGAAGACGTGATAAAATTATGAGGACATCGGATTTGTAGGTTTCCTAGGGGCAAGCATCAACCTTATCCTAGGTAAGATGCATTCTAAGCACATTTATTATAATTGAATTGGGTAATCTTATCTGCAACATTAGAGCTCCTTTGAGCATTGCCTTTACACATGTAACTCTTTATATTTATCCCTTTCTGAATCTTTAGCTTATTTGATTTGCTTATTTTATAGGAGTGATGTAGTATATCTACCTATCAATGTAGCATGCATTCACACATATACATAATATGTATATGTAAATCTATGTGTAGGATTGTCAGTTTCCATTAATAGCACACTGTATCATCATTCTAATTTGCATCATGTTGCATATTGATATAGTCAGTAATTTACCAATTAAATAATCTTAGGATATTGAAATAATTATTGAAAGGCATAAAACTATTAATTTCAAGGATGAACTGCATTCTATTTCATCAGATAAATAGAAACAGTATTTCTCAATACATAGGTATATGCCTATGTACCCTTGCACATTCCATAATAGCAGGCATTGGGGTTGTCTGACCATTTTCAAATTAAAGATTTTTAAAATCTTTTTTAACAGAAGTATTTATTAAACTGTTAATAGGTGAGTATGATGCACATGGAAGACTTGAGTCTTTTGGTTACTATGATCTATTCAAATTCTCAGAGAGAATGCAAAGGAGACTGCGTATAATGATTCTATCTCTTTTTTTCTTTTTGAGACGGAGTTTCACTCTGTCGCCCAGGCTGGAGGGCAGTAGTGCAGTCTCACCTCACTGCAACCTTCGCCTCCTGTGTTCAAGTGATTCTCCTGCCTCAACCTCCTGAATAGCTGGGATTATAGGCATGCGCCACCATGCCTGGCTGATTTTTGTATTTTTAGTAGAGACGGGGTTTCAGCATGTTGGCCAGGCTGGTCTCGAACCCCTGACCTCAGGTGATCCGCCCATCTTGGCTTCCCAAGGTGCTACGATTACAGGTGCTAGTCACCACGCCTGGCTCATTCTATCTCATTATACCCTTGAAAAATTTACTGCTTCATGAAGGTAAAATTAACAATGTATGCCTCATATTTCAAGTGTACAATCTGATAAATGTTGACATGTGTACACACTAGTGAAATCATAATCACAATCAAGAAAACATACAAAAATCCTATCACCCCTAAAGGTTTTCTTGTGTTATTTTGTAATCTCTTTCTGTCTCATCACTCCCTATCACCTAGCCCAAGTCCACAAGCAACCATTGATCTGATTTCTGTGGCAATAGATAATTTTCATTTTCCAGAGATTTGTTTGAATAGAATCATCTAGTTGGTGGCTTCTTTCACTCAGCATAATTACTTAGAAATTCACACATTTGTTGCTGTGTCTATATTAATTCATTTTCCTTGCTGAGTTGTATTCCATTGAATGGTTTATAAAAATTTGTTCCTCTATTCTCTAGTTGCTAGACAATTGTATTGATTCTAGTCTTTGGCTATCACAAATAATGCTGCTATAAATAATAACGCACAAGTCTTTAGACAAATGCTTTCACTTCTATTGGGTAAAGACCCAGTATTATAGTGGCTAAGTCATATTGTATACATTTAACTTTTTAAGAAACTAGCTGTTTTCAAAAGTAATTTTACTATTTTACATTTCCACCAGTAGTTTTGATTCACATTGATGCCCTTAATTGCTATGGTCAGTCTTTCAAATTTAATCCTTCTAGCATGAATGTAGTGGTATTTCATTGTGTTTTTAATGTATACTTTCCAAATATATAATGATGTTGAGCTTCTTGTCATATGATTATTTCATTTGTCTAGCTTCTTTCTCGAATTGTCAATTCAAATATTGTGCCTATCTAAGCAAAAAGAACTATTTCTTATTATTGAGTTTGGAAGTTCTTTATGAATGCAAGTTCTTAATTTTTCCCCACTTTTTGGGTTGATTCTTTCCTGAACAGTTATTTTAAAAGAGCAGAAATCCTTCATTCTGATGAAATATGATTTATCTTTTTTTTTTTTAAAGCAGAAAAAAAGTCACAAACTAATGCGTTGTTTTATTTGATTGAAAATTAAAGGACAATTTCATTTTTTTTTCTTTTATTATTATTATTATTATTATTATTATACTTTAAGTTCTAGGTTACATGTGCATAACGTGCAGGTTTGTTCACACACTGGGGCCTATCATGGGGAGGGGGGAGGGGGGAGGGGGGAGGGATTGCATTGGGAGTTATACCTGATGTAAATGACGAGTTGATGGGTGCTGACGAGTTGATGGCTGCAGCACAGCAACATGGCACAAGTATACATATGATTTATCTTTTTTATTTAATGGATTGAGCTTTTGGTGTTATAACTAAGAAATATTTGTCAAATAAGATCATTAAGACTCTCCTATGTATTTTCTAGAAATTTATAGTGTCAATATTATATATGGATGCATGATAAATATCTAGTCACTTATTATAAAAAGAGAGAAGTAAGAGAAAGGTTAATATATATATATATTTTTTTTCATATGGTTCTTCAGTTGTTTTAACACAGGTGAATTGTCTTGCAATCTTTGTCAAAACCAATTGAACATGTATCTGTAGTTCTACATCTGCATCTACGTTTCTTTTTCATTCCTGGTATTATTAATTTCTGTCTCTTCTTTTTTTTTTTTTTTTTCTAATCATTCTGGCTGGAATTTTCTGAGTTTTATCAATCTTCTCAAATAGCCAAAGTTTAGTATTACTTATTTTCTTTATTATTTTGATTTTCTGTTTTGTATTTATTTGCTTTCTGATATTTCACATCTCCTACTTAATTTTGGATTTAATTCGCTCTTTTTTGAATTTCTTAATGCAAGATGAAGTCATTGTTTGAAGAACTTTCTTATGTCTAATATTAGTATTTAGTGCTATTAATATCCCAGTAAGAACTGCTTTAGCTGCATCCCACAAATTATATCATGTAGTACTTTATCTTCATTCAAATATTACTCAAAATAATTTCTTAACACCGTTTGACTTAATATTTGACCTATCAATTACTTGAATTTCTTTTAGTTAGTTTCCAAATAATTTAGCATATGTACTTCTGTTATTACTTTTAATTTAATTTTATAGTTATCAGAGACCATCCTTATATGATTTTAATTTTTACAAATTTATGAAAGCTTGTTGTATGACCCATATTGGGATATGTTGGTAAGCATCCTGTGCATGACTGAAAAGAACATGTCTGCACTATTCTTGAGTGGGATCTTATATAAGTGATAATTTGGTCAAGTTGGTGGATAGTCATGTTTTATATTCATATGCAGTTTCCGTGTAATTGTTATATAAATTATGAAGACAAGGTATTTACATTTATTATAATGATGTCTTTATCTATTTGACTTTGCAGTTCTATCAGTTTTTTGACACATATGTCTGCTTGAAGAAATGACAACTGTATATTCTTATAAAATTACATTTTAATTCTTTGTAATAGTGTTTGCCATGGAATCTATTATGTCTGATGCACATATAGTAATACCAGGTTTATTTGTATTGATGGAAGCATTTTATACCTTTTTTGAGCCTTTCTTTTTAAAACATTTGTTTTGTACATTTAAAGTGGATTACTTTTAGATAACATAGAATGGGCCTTTACTTTCTTCAGTCTGAAAATCTTGGCCTTGTAATTGGGGTGTTTAGATCATTTATATTTAATGTGATGATTGAGTTTTTTTCAAAAGCTTAATTAGAACACAGCCCAAACAATTCCATTTCATAAATTGAATCAGATATTGAAAATATTTACCTATAGTTAACAATACTATGTTGTACATTTAGAATGTTGTTTTAAGGGGGCAGATTTTATGTTATGTTCTCATCCAAATAAATTAAATTTTAAAATATTTACAAGTAAGTGAGGAAGCTTCATAAATGTATTTTCATGATAAAAATGCATTTTCATAAAAGTAACAAACCATATACTGTATTTGATTCTTGAAAAGCCAAAAAGAAGTATAACTTTAGAGCTGTTTTCTGATTGTTCAGAAAAGGCAAAATATAATTTTGAAGAGAAATCTAGATATGTTGTAATAATACAACATACAAAAGAATTTATTCTGTAAATTTCATATCCTTTAAGACAACATACATTACTAATACCCATCATTTATTTGGAAAATATGTACCAGAACAGACACAGGAAATTAAGCTTTGCATCTGTTAACTCACTTAAATCTTTGGTTACCTGTCATAACCTTCACGTTTTTGAAGATTATAGGACAAATATTTATAAATGTCTTTCTACAAGGGTTTGCACAATGTTTCTTTAGAATTGGATCCAGATAATAAAATCATTGGCAGGAATATCACAGCAGAAAGACTGCTGTATTCTTATTTCATCCTCTAAGGTGTTACATGTTTCTGATTCGTCCTATTAAGAACAATTGCTTGTTTAAGATAATGCCTGCCGGCCTTCTTGATTATAGAGTTATGCAGTTTCCATTTGAATTTTAAAATATTCTGTGGAGAAGAACTTTTGAAACTTTGTAAATATACCTTTCATTATCCAATTTTCAATCTATTTATTTATATTTATATTTTTCTTGGATTATAGCTTTTTGTTTTATTGGCAGTAGCCCTGTCATTCCCTATGGTGATGCTCAGATTGTATCACATTTGGCATGTGAGAATACCTCCAAGCTGACTGTATCTTTCTGGCATGTCCCCATCATCCCATCATTCTTTTTTTTTTTTTTTTTTTTTTTTTTTTGAGATGAAGTCTCACTCTATCACCCAGGCTGGAGTGTAGTGATGCAATCTTGGCTAACTGCAACCTCTGGCTCCTGAGTTCAAGCAATTCTCTTGCCTCAGCCTCCCGAGTAGCTGGCATTACAGACATGCACCCCCACTCCTAGCTAATTTTTACATTTTTAGCGAGGTGGGGTTTCACCATGTTAGCCAGGCTGGTCTCGAACTCCTGACCACAGGTGATCACCTCGGACTCCCAAAGTGCTGGGATTACAGGCATGAGCCACCGTGTCTAGCCCTTCCCATCATTCTTAAAGTAATTCTTCACTTTCTGGTATAAAACCAGTATTTCAAATTAATTATGTTCTTCTGAGACTGCACTCAAATCACGCAGTACTCTAAAGAAGTCTAGTTTGTTTTTTCAGTTTATTTTTTAGAGGAAGTTTGTATTCAGTAACTGAGTTGTAGATTGTATGTGTGATGCTGCCGTTTGCAGGCCTGGGCAGAATACTGGACAGAAGATATACACAGAAGTATGTGAGTTCACACTATCATTTCTAATTTGAATACAAACTATCAGGTTGTAGTTTTTTCTTCCCATATCTATAACTTATATGACTGTGAGAAACTTGGCTCCAATAATCCTTAATATATTTTCTTGCTAGACTACCACTCCTGTGTTAGTTTCCTTAGAATGCCATAATCAAATACCATAAATCAGATGGTTTGACTAACAGCAACTTATTTTTGCACAGTTCTGAAAGCTAGAAGTCTGAGATTCAAGGTGTCATGAGGGTTTGTTTCTTCTGAGTGCTATGGGGGAAGGATCTGTTCCTGGCCTCTCTCCTCCGCTGTAAAAGGCTGCCTTTTCCCTGTGCCTTCACATTGTCTTCCCTCTTGCATGTCTGTGTCCAAATTTCCTTTTCTCATAAGGATATCAGTCGTATTGGACTAGGGACCATCCCGATGACTTTATAGTAACTCCCATCTATATAAAGACCCTATGTCTGAATCCTATCACATTCTAAGGTGCCAGGGGTTATGACTTTAACATAGGAATTGGGGACAGCACAATTCAGATCATCATATTCCCTATGTGAAACCATTTTTTGTTTCCTTTAGCTCCTTTTTTTTTTTTTTTTTTTTTTTTGTTGTTGTTGTTGTTGTTGTTGTTTTTCAGACAGAGTCTCGCTCTGTCCCAGGCTGGAGTGCAGTGGCAAGATCTTGGCCCACTGCAACCTCCAACTCCTGGGTTTAACAAACAATTCTCTTGTATCAGTCTCCCGAGTAGCTGGGACTACAGGTGCATGCCAGCATGCCTGGCTATTTTTTGTATTTTTTTTTTAGTAGAGACGAGGCTTCACTGTATTGGTCAGGTTGGTCTCGAACTCCTGACCTCAGTGCTGGGATTACAGGTGTGAGCAACCGTGCCCGGTGTCTCCTCTTCTACATAGATACATTCTTCACTTCTCTTGAATTGACAATCTATGCTAAACTGCTGCCCCGCTTTAAACACCTTCTTCACCTGAGTATGTTCAGACACTCTGCAAAGAACAGCCTCCTACATGTAAACTGTCCTAACTGCCTGAGCTCTAACACCCTACACTTGGCTGTACTTTGGTGTGGATCCCGTTCTTATCCCACTCCAGGCTAGCCCCCTACTATAGTAACCCTCCATATCCTTCTTGGTGTTGACACTCTGTGTTAGAAAATTCTTTATTTTAAGGGAGTTGTATTGCTGAAAAAAATCCAAATGTTGCCCAACAATATCCTTTTTACTTTTGAATGGCTAAAGCAATCCTAATAGTTCTGAACTCTCTCATTGTCAGAAAATATATAGTGAAGTATAGTATCCAAAAAGAGAGTCCTCTCAGTACCAAATCAGATGGAAAAATTGAACATAATAACACTTCTTAGATTTTCAACCAGAGAGTACCAAATAAATTAGCTGACCCAAGAAAAATTATTCATTGCCAGGCCAAGTGTTCCTTGTCATGTCTGTCCCTCAGGAAATCATGTGCGCTTTTGTAGCAGATGTTTATTGCATGCACCTACACTAAAACAAACTTCACTGGATAATTCCAGGATTTTTATGCTTTTTTTTTTTTAAACAAATGAGACATTTTAATTGCCAGGTTGTCTGTTGCAAGTAGATAAATGCTCTGTTGGATGAGAGTCACGGTACTACATATCGTGAATCCTTGATGTGGGGTTACCTTGATGTAGAGTTAGAAGCAATAACTGGATGTTAAGGTTTTGGATTATAAAGTTTTACTTTATATGTCCATTGTGGGGATAAGTACATATTCAATTAATGAAATAATCAATTCTAAAAATGAATGCACAGAAAGGCCAAAATGGGCCCAACTTGCTAGGGGATTTGTCGTCTCACACTGGATGAGAGGGTACAGAAACCAAATGAACTTGAATGACCAGTGAAAATAATGAGCCACCAAGTAAATCAACCATGAAACTTACCTGTTCTCTGGATTCCTGATTATATGGTATACTTGTTTCCTTATCATTTAACACATTTTATCTTGAGATTTATGTTATTAGCTGATATAGGATACCCTGGCAATATTGCAACCTTCAACAAAATATGTCCATAAGTGAACACAACTCATGCATATAATAGAGCTTGTCAGCACCTTTTCGTACCTCGCTCTTTAAAAAAAAATCTTTAGAAAATATTTTTACAAAATATAGCGCACATATGGAAACATGCACAAACCTTAAAAGTATAGCTTACCAGCTATTCATGTCTTCTGACACACTATGGTTTAATTTTGTATCTTTTGCCTATTATACGTGGAACCAAAATGTGTATTACTTGGTGTCTAAATTTGTTTAACCTTACAAAATGTTTGTATTCATATATGCGGTCACATATGTACTTCATTTATGTTTAGTGTATAAATGCATAACAATTTGCTTTCTTACACATATAATACACATTTGGGTTGTATACAGTTTTCTACTTTAACAGAAAATACTGTTTTGGATTATTGTGCATATCTACTGATGTAAACATGCCATGTTCTATCAGGAATAAACATGAGAAGTAACTGGCTGAGAAAGTATGCATATTTTCAACTTGTCTGTTCAATGTAGTCTATTGAACCACTGCTTTTTTTTCTGATCAAAGAATTTCTGCCTGGGACACTCAGACATCCAGAATCATCATCAATAGCTGATTAAGATCTCTCTTTGAGACTACTACTAAGTAAGATTGCAAGAAGGTGCGCATAGCCTGATTATAAGTTGCAGGGGCAAGGACCTCTGAAGCTCAGTGAGATACGTACATATGGTAATAGCGCATTGGCAATTGACTACTCTAACAATTTCTAATTTTATAACTTTATCTTTAGCAGGATTAAACTTAGGCTTTCCACGAGCCAAAAGAATTATATCTGGCAATTTTTAAATTTAAAGAGCTAGACTTTTGATTTCTTGATTCATTACCATGGCCTTTTATGGGTGACACTGAAGAGAGGTACATTATAAATCTTGCAGGATAATATAGAGTTTTATATTACTTCAATTTTTGTGTCCTTTTAAATAAATTTGTACAACTCTTAGAATATATTACATGTTGTACTGAAATAGCAACTGGTATTTGTGTCTAAGAGGAATAAATGCAATCTAGACAAACAAACAAAATGATAAAAATTAGTACAGCATGTTTCAAGTCTAAAATAAAAAATACATACAAGAAAATTATCCTGTTCCTTCTCATAAATATTGGAAAATACTGATTTAATATGTAAATATACAATGTATATTCAAGAATGTACTTGTGACTATGATTCGTTTATCTCCTTTGACCAGAGACCTGTTTGAACATAGTATTTCCATCAACGCAGCATTATCTTAAAACCCAACCCATCAAATTAAAATTTATTAGTACAAACAAAGTGCACCAGGATTAGTCTTTAAGGAGAAACTCATATCTGGCATAAATACAGTCAACATTTAACTTGCAATATTAATATAATTGAATTGGCCTGTGTTAATCTTGTAAAATTTGATGTTTTTTCTGTACTTTTAATCTTAGAAGCTGTAAATAAGTTGATTACATGCTAGAATATGGCGTGTATGCCCTGAACATGTGGACACTTTTTAAACTATATTATCCTAAGCAGCTGCAGTTCTGATAATCAAAATTCCATATAAAATTTATTTTAAAAATAGAAAATATCTCTATGCTTTTTTAAGACCGGTTGAAATATATATATATGTGTTTTTTTGTGTGTATATATATGCATATATATGTGTGTGTGTATGTGTGTATATATACACATACACACACACATATCAGTATATATGTGTGTAGATATATATATATATATATCTGTATATATGTGTGTGTATATATATATACACATATAGATAGATAGTTTTGTTTTTTGTTTTTTTTTTTTTTGAGATGGAATCTCTCTGTGTCACCCAGGCTGCAGTGCAGTAGTGGGATCTCGGCTCACTGCAACCTTCATCTCCTGGGTTCAAGCGATTCTCCTGCCTCAGCCTCCTGAATGGCTGGGATTACAGGCATATGCCACTATGCTTTGCTTTTTTTTTTTTTTTTTTTAAAAGCAGAGACAGGGTTTTGCCATGTTGGCCAGGCTTGTCTCGAAATCCTGACCTCAGGTGATCCACCGGCCTTGGCCTCCCAAAGTGCTGGGTTTACAGGCATGAGCCACTGCGCCCAGCCTGAAATATATTTTATTTTATTTTATTTTAATTTTAATTTTTTATTATTATTATACTTTAAGTTCTAGGGTTCATGTGCAAAACGTACAGGTTTGTTACATATGTATACTTGTGCCATGTTGCTGTGCTGCACCCATCAACTCGTCAGCACCCATCAACTCGTCATTTACATCAGGTATAACTCCCAATGCAATCCTTCCCCCCGCCCCCCTCCCCATGACAGGCCTCGGTGTGTGATGCTCCCCTTCCCAAGTCCAAGTGATCTCATTGTTCAGTTCCCACCTATGAGAGAGTGAGAACATGTGGTGTTTGGTTTTCTGTTCTTGCGATAGTTTGCGAAGAATGATGGTTTCCAGCTGCATCCATGTACCTACAAAGGACACAAACTCATCCTTTTTTATGGCTGCATAGTATTCCATGGTGTATATGTGCCACATTTTCTTAATCCAGTCTGTCACTGATGGACATTTGGGTTGATTCCAAGTCTTTGCTATTGTGAATAGTGCCGCCGCAATAAACATACGTGTGCATGTGTCTTTATGGCAGCATGATTTATAATCCTTTGGGTATATACCCAGTAATGGGATGGCTGGGTCATATGGTACATCTAGTTCTAGATCCTTGAGGAATCGCCATACTGTTTTCCATAATGGTTGAACTAGTTTACAATCCCACCAACAGTGTAAAAGTGTTCCTATTTCTCCACATCATCTCCAGCACCTGTTGTTTCCTGACTTTTTAATGATCGCCATTCCAACTGGTGTGAGATGGTATCTCATTGTGGTTTTGATTTGCATTTCTCTGATGGCCAGTGATGATGAGCATTTTTTCATGTGTCTGTTGGCTGTATGAATGTCTTCTTTTGAGAACTGTCTGTTCATATCCTTTGCCCACTTTTTGATGGGGTTGTTTGTTTTTTTCTTGTAAATTTGTTTGAGTTCTTTGTAGGTTCTGGACATTAGCCCTTTGTCAGAGGAGTAGATTGCAAAAATGTTCTCCCATTCTGTAGGTTGCTTGTTCACTCTGATGGTAGTTTCTTTTGAAGTCTTTGCCCGTGCCTATGTCCTGAATGGTACTACCTAGGTTTTCTTCTAGGGTTTTTATGGTATTAGGTCTAACATTTAAGTCTCTAATCCATCTTGAATTAATTTTCGCATAAGGAGTAAGGAAAGGATCCAGTTTCAGCTTTCTACTTATGGCTAGCCAATTTTCCCAGCACCATTTATTAAATAGGGAATCCTTTCCCCATTTCTTGTTTCTCTCAGGTTTGTCAAAGATCAGATGGCTGTAGATGTGTGGTATTATTTCTGAGGACTCTGTTCTGTTCCATTGGTCTATATCTCTGTTTTGGTACCAGTACCATGCTGTTTTGGTTACTGTAGCCTTGTAGTATAGTTTGAAGTCAGGTAGCGTGATGCCTCCAGCTTTGTTCTTTTGACTTAGGATTGTCTTGGAGATGCGGGCTCTTTTTTGGTTCCATATGAACTTTAAAGCAGTTTTTTCCAATTCTGTGAAGAAACTCATTGGTAGCTTGATGGGGATGGCATTGAATCTATAAATTACCTTGGGCAGTATGGCCATTTTCACGATATTGATTCTTCCTATCCATGAGCATGGTACGTTCTTCCATTTGTTTGTGTCCTCTTTGATTTCACTGAGCAGTGGTTTGTAGTTCTCCTTGAAGAGGTCCTTTACATCCCTTGTAAGTTGGATTCCTAGGTATTTTATTCTCTTTGAAACAATTGTGAATGGAAGTTCATTCATGATTTGTCTCTCTGTTTGTCTGTTACTGGTGTATAAGAATGCTTGTGATTTTTGCACATTAATTTTGTATCCTGAGACTTTGCTGAAGTTGCTTATCAGCTTAAGGAGATTTTGGGCTGAGACAATGGGGTTTTCTAAATATACAATCATGTCATCTGCAAACAGGGACAATTTGACTTCTTCTTTTCCTGACTGAATACCCTTGATTTCTTTCTCTTGCCTGATTGCCCTAGCCAGAAATTCCAACACCATGTTGAATAGGAGTGGTGAGAGAGGGCATCCCTGTCTTGTGCCAGTTTTCAAAGGGAATTTTTCCAGTTTTTGCCCATTCAGTATGATATTGGCTGTGGGTGTGTCATAAATAGCTCTTATTATTTTGAGGTACGTTCCATCAATACCGAATTTATTGAGCGTTTTTAGCATGAAGGGCTGTTGAATTTTGTCAAAAGCCTTTTCTGCATCTATTGAGATAATCATGTGGTTCTTGTCTTTGGTTCTGTTTATATGCTGGATTATGTTTATTGATTTGTGTATGTTGAACCAGCCTTGCATCCCAGGGATGAAGCCCACTTGATCATGGTGGATAAGCTTTTTGATGTGCTGCTGAATCTGGTTCGCCAGTATTTTATTGAGGATTTTTGCATCGATGTTCATCAGGGATATTGGTCTAAAATTCTCTTTTTTTTGTGTGTCTCTGCCAGGCTTTGGTATCAGGATGATGTTGGCTTCAAAAAATGAGTTAGGGAAGATTCCCTCTTTTTCTATTGATTGGAATAGTTTCAGAAGGAATAGTACCACCTCCTCCTTGTACCTCTGGTAGAATTCAGCTGTGAATCCATCTGGTCCTGGACTCTTTTTCGTTGGTAGGCTATTAATTATTGCCTCAATTTCAGAACCTGCTATTGGTCTATTCAGGGATTCAACTTCTTCCTGGTTTAGTCTTGGGAGTGTGTAAGTGTCCAGGAAATTATCCATTTCTTCTAGATTTTCTAGTTGATTTGTGTAGAGGTGTTTATAGTATTCTCTGATGGTAGTTTGTATTTCTGTGGGGTCGGTGGTGATATCCCCTTTATCATTTTTTATTGCGTCGATTTGATTCTTCTCTCTTTTCTTCTTTATTAGACTTGCTAGTGCTCTGTCAATTTTGTTGATCTTTTCAAAAACCAACTCCTGGATTCATTGATTTTTTGGAGGGTTTTTTGTGTCTCTATCTCCTTCAGTTCTGCTCTGATCTTAGTTATTTCTTGCCTTCTGCTAGCTTTTGACTGTGTTTGCTCTTGCTTCTCTAGTTCTTTTAATTGCAATGTTAGAGTGTCAATTTTAGATCTTTCCTGCTTTCTCTTGTTGGCATTTAGTGCTATAAATTTCCCTCTACACACTGCTTTAAATGTGTCCCAGAGATTCTGGTATGTTGTATCTTTGTTTTCATTGGTTTCAAAGAACATCTTTATTTCTGCCTTTATTTCGTTATGTACCCAGTAGTCATTCAGGAACAGGTTGTTCAGTTTCCATGTAGTTGAGCGGTTTTGATTGAGTTTCTTAGTCCTGAGTTGTAGTTTGATTGCACTGTGGTCTGAGAGACAGTTTGTTATAATTTCTGTTCTTGTACATTTGCTGAGGAGTCCTTTACTTCCAATTATGTGGTCAATTTTGGAATAAGTGCGATGTGGTGCTGAGAAGAATGTATATTCTGTTGATTTGGGGTGGAGAGTTCTATAGATGTCTATTAGGTCTGCTTGCTGCAGAGATGAGTTCCCTGAGAGGAAGCCTCCAAAGCAAGAATCAGACAGGTACACTTGCTGTTCAGCAATATTCTATCTTCTGCAGCCTCTGCTGCTGACACCCAGGCAAACAGGGTCTGGAGTGGACCTCAAGCAATCTCCAACAGACCTACAGCTGAGGGTCCTGACTGTTAGAAGGAAAACTATCAAACAGGAAGGACACCTACACCAAAACCCCATCAGTACGTCACCATCATCATCAAAGACCAGAGGCAGATAAAACCACAAAGATGGGGAAAAAGCAGGGCAGAAAAGCTGGAAATTCAAAAAATAAGAGCGCATCTCCCCTGGCAAAGGAGCGCAGCTCATTGTCAGCAACAGATCAAAAGCTTGATGAAGAATGACTTTGACGAGATGAGAGAAGAAGGCTTCAGTCCATCAAATTTCTCAGCGCTAAAGGAGGAATTATGTACCCAGTGCAAAGAAACTAAAAATCTTGAAAAGAAAGTGGAAGAATTGATGGCTAGAGTAATTAATGCGGAGAAGGTCATAAACGAAATGAAACAGATGAAAACCATGACACGAGAAATACGTGACAAATGCACAAGCTTCAGTATCCGACTCAATCAACTGGAAGAAAGAGTATCAGCGATTGAGGATGAAATGAACGAAATGAAGCGAGAAGAGAAACCAAAAGAAAAAAGAAGAAAAAGAAATGAACAAAGCCTGCAAGAAGTATGGGATTATGTAAAAAGACCAAATCTATGTCTGATTGGGGTGCCTGAAAGTGAGGGGGAAAATGGAACCAAGTTGGAAAACACTCTTCAGGATATCATCCAGGAGAACTTCCCCAACCTAGTAGGGCAGGCCAACATTCAAATCCAGGAAATACAGAGAATGCCACAAAGATACTCCTCCAGAAGAGCAACTCCAAGACACATAATTGCCAGATTCACCAAAGTTGAAATGAAGGAAAAAATCTTAAGGGCAGGCAGAGAGAAAGGTCGGGTTACCCACAAAGGGAAGCCCATCAGACTAACAGCAGATCTCTCAGCAGAAACTCTATAAGCCAGAAGAGAGTGGGGGCCAATATTCAACATTCTTAAAGAAAAGAATTTTCAACCCAGAATTTCATATCCAGCCAAACTAAGTTTCATAAGTGAAGGAGAAATAAAATCCTTTACAGATAAGCAAATGCTTAGAGATTTTGTCACCACCAGGCCTGCCTTACAAGAGACCGTGAAGGAAGCACTAAACATGGAAAGGAACAACCGGTACCAGCCATTGCAAAAACATGCCAAAATGTAAAGACTATGGAGGCTTGGAAGAAACTGCATCAACTAACGAGCAAAATAACCAGTTAATATCATAATGGCAGGATCAAGTTCACACATAACAATATTAACCTTAAATGTAAATGGACTAAATGCTCCAATTAAAAGACACAGACTGGCAAACTGGATAAAGAGTCAAGACCCATCAGTCTGCTGTATTCAGGAGACCCATCTCACACACAGAGACATACATAGTCTCAAAATAAAGGGATGGAGGAAGATTTACCAAGCAAATAGAGAACAAAAAAAAAGGCAGGGGTTGCAATACTAGTCTCTGATAAAATGGACTTTAAACTATCAAAGATCAAAAGAGACAAAGAAGGCCATTACATAATGGTAAAGGGATCAATTCAACAGGAAGAGCTAACTATCCTAAATATATATGCACCCAATACAGGAGCACCCAGATTCATCAAGCAAGTCCTTAGAGACTTACAAAGGGACTTAGACTCCCATACAATAATAATGGGAGACTTCAACACTCCACTGTCAACATTAGACAGATCAACAGGACAGAAAGTTAACAAGGATATCCAGGAATTGAAATATATTTTAAATGTAACTATATTTATTGTAGCTTTTATATTATATTCTGCACGAACATGTGCAGGTTTGTTACAAGGGTATATTACATAATGCTAAGGTTTGGATTTCTATTGCTCCTATCACCCAAATAGTAAACACCGTACCCAATAGGGAGTTTTTCAGCTCTTGCTCCTCTCCCTTCCGCCTTCTTTTTGGAGTTCCCAGTGCCTATTGTTCCTGTCTTTATGTCTGTGTTGAATCCAATATTTAGCTCCTGCATATAAGTGGGAACATGCAATATTTGGTTTTCTATTTCTCTGTTAATTCACTAGAATAATGGCCTCCAGCTGCATCCACATTACTGCAAAGAAATTGATTTCATTATTTTCTATAGCTGCATAGTACTCCATGGTGTATATGTACCACATTTCTTTATACAGTCCACTATTCATGGGCACCTAGGTTGATTCCTTACCTTTGCTATTGTGAATGGTGCTGCAAGGAACATAACAGGTGCATGAGTCTTTTTGATAGAGCAATTTATTTTCCTTTGGGTATATACTCAGTAATGGCTTTACTGGGTTGATTGTTAGTTCTATTTTTAGTTATTTGAGAAACATATAAACTGTTTTCCACAGGCTATGAACTAATTTGCATTCCCACTAGCAGTGTGTACGTATTTCCTTTTCCCTGCAAGTAGCCAACATCAGTGACTTTTTGCCTTTTTAATACTAGCCATTCTGACTGGTGTGACATGGTATCTCATTGTGGTTTTGATTTGTGTCTCTGATAATTAGAGATGTTGTAGCATTTTGTAACATGTTTGTTGGACGCTTGTCTGTCTTCTGAGAAATGTCTGTTTGGGTATTTTTGCCCACTTTTTAATGGGGTTTAAGTTTCTTATAGATTCTGTATAGTAGACCTTTATGGGACACATAGTTTGCAAATATTTTTCCTGTTCTGTAGTTTGTCTATTCACACTGTTGATAATTTATTTTGCTGTACAGAAACTCTTTAATTTAATTAAGCCCCATTTGTCTATTTTTGATTTTGTTGCACTTGCTTTTAGGGTCTTCATAAAAAAATTATTTACCTAGGCCAATGTCTAAAAGAGCATTTCCTAGGTTTTCTTCTAGAATTTTCATAATTTTTCTTATATTTAATTATTTAATCAATCTTGAGTTAATTTTTGTATATAGTGGGAGGTAGTGGTCCAGGTTCATTCTTCTGCTATGGCTAGCCAGTTTTCAAAGGAGGATTTATTAAAGAGATTCCTTTCTCCATTTTTTATTTTTGCCAACTTTGTCAAAGATCAGTTGGTTGTAGGTGTATGTGATTTTACTCAGGGGAATTTATTTTGTTTCATAGCTGTATTTTTTTTTAACCAGTATCCTGCTGCTTTTGTTAGTGTAGCCTTGTAGTATAGTTTGAAGTCAGATAATATAATGCCTCTGAGTTTATTATTTTTGTTTAGGATTGCTTTGGTTATTTGTGGGATTTTTTTTTATTTTTATTTTTGGTATCATATGAATTTTAGATTAGGTTTTTTTTCTAATTCTGTGGAAAACGACATTGGTAATTTGATAGTAATAGTGTAGATTGCTTTGAGTAATATGGACATTAAAATTATATGGATTCCTTCATCCCATGAGCATGGAATGTTTTTCTATTTGTGTCATCTATGATTTCTTTCAGAAATGTTTTTTCGTTTTCTTTGTAGAGATCTTTCACCTCCTAGGTATTTTTTTTTTTTTTTTTTTTTGTGGCCACTGTAAATAGGATTGAGTTCTTGATATGCCTTCAGCTTCAACATTATTGATATTTAGAAATACTGCTTATTTTTGTACATTGATTTTGTATCCTGAGCCTTGGCTATAGTTGTTTATCAGGTTTAGTAGGCTTTAGTGGAATCTTTAGGATTTTCTAGGTGTAAAATTGTATCACCAGCAAAGAGAGGTAATTTGACTTCCTCTCTTCTTTTTTATTTTTATTTTTTATTTTATGCTTTTTCTTTTTCTTGCCCAATTGCTCTGTCTAGGACTTCCAGAGCTTTATTGAATAGGAGTGATCAAAGTGAACGTTCTTGTCTTGTTTCAGTTCTTAGGGGTAGTGTTTTTGCCTATTCAGTATGATGTTGGCTGTGGGTTTGTCATAGATGGCTTTTATTATTTTGAGTTATGTTCCTTTGATGTCTAGTTTTTGAGAATTGTTGTCACGAAGGGATGTTGAGTTTCATTAAATACTTTTTCTGTGTCTATTGAGATGATTTTTTTTTTGGTATATATTTTTCTTTATGTGGTGAATCACATTCATTAATTTGTTACATTGAACCATTCTTGCATCCAAGGAATAAAGCCCACTTGATAGTGGTCAATTAATTTTTTGATGTGTTACTGGATTTGGGTTTACTCATACTTTGTTGAGGATTTTTGTATCTATAGTCATCAGAGATATTGGCCTATAGTTTTCTTTTTGTTGTTGTTGTTGTGTTTTTGCCAGACTTTGGTATCAGGTTTATAATGGTTTCATAGAATGAGTTAGGGAGGAATTCTCCTCCTCATTTTTTTGGAATCATTTTAGTATGATTGGTAGTGTTCTTCTTTGCACACCTGATAAAATTCAGCTGTAAATCTATCTGGCCCAGGGCTTTTTTTCTGGTTGGTCGGTGATTTTATTTAAATTACTGATTAAATTTCATTCCTCATTTTTGGTATGTTCAGGATTTCTGTTAATTCCTGGATCAATCTTGGGAGTTTTATGTTTCCAGGAATTAGAAATGTAACTATATGTAGAATAATGATGAACAATAAAGTAAAAAGGAGTAGGTTTAGCATAGCATAGGTATTTTAAAAAAATATTGAATGAACAAACTGGAATTATAATTTTTTAAAAAAATTCTCTTTTCTTATTTATCTAGTCCTGAGGCTAGGTATTTTATTTTAATGTTATTTAACATTTTTTTGTCTCAATTTCCCTACTTCCAAAATGAGGTTTATAATCCTAAACGTAGAAGAATAGTAACTATCTGGAAAACCTATCGGTAGAACCTGATAGATTCTGATAGATTCTGGACATTTCTGCCAGCCTCAGACTGCTGTCACTTTAGTCGTTTATTCAAAAAAATTAATTAAGCATTAATTTATTACATAACTGAATTTATCAACCCATCTACAAACTCTACTTGGGACAAGACAGGTCTTAAACCTACTTTTTAAGGCATTTTCTGAGACAATGGTCAGAAGCAGAGAGAAACTTATGAGCAATGGGGAAGATATGGCTTCTTGTTGTTTTGGAGGATGCCTTCAGAAAAAATTCTGCCTTTAAATGACCAATTAAAAAAATAGGTTTGACTATTACTCACTGATATTTACATTTATACTTTTCAGTGTTTTCTTCTTTGCAGTTAAACTGTATTAATGATAATTGCGTTTCACTGTATATTGTGTCATATAAAAGATAGGCTGGGTATATAGTGGCTTATACCTACAATTCCAGCACTTTGGGAAGCGGAGGTGCGAGGATCACTTGAGGCTAGGAGTTCAAGGCTGCAGTGAGCCATGATTATACTACTACTCTCCAGAGTGAGTGATAGACACCCGGTCTCAAAATAAATAAATAAATAAATACATAAATACTTAATAAAAGCTGTAAAATATCTCATTTTTAAGATCAGGCATTGTGTTATATACGTAGGTTACAAAATCTATTTTACTAATCTTAACAAACCTCATACCACTGAGTTATCTTCTACAAGCTTGACTTTACAAATCAATGCAATCAGGGAAGTTCAATGAAAGTCTAATTTTGTTTCCTTTTGTTTTGTTTCCATTAAGAAACCCCACATTAGTTCGTGTCTTAAAAGTTATGCCAACATGCCAGCTCTATAGGGGAATAGGTCTTCAGTATTGAAAATCAATAGATTCTGCGTGACACAAAGTAGTACTTTTAAAAGATGCATTGTGCAAACTTTATCTGGTTTATTTTCTTTGCAGTGTGTAAAATTAGACTTGGAAAATGATGTGAATACTGGCCTACTCATAGTAAGCAAGGCAGAAACCAGGAGTCAGTGACTGTTGCAGATTCTACAACAAAATGAATTTCAACAAGTAGAATTTAGTACTTGAAAAATATAGCAAGATGCGGTAAAAAGGCAGTCTTCATCACAGATCCATTCATTGAGTAAAAACAGTTAATGAGCCTCTGGTTTGTTCCAAGGACTCTTCAAAATGTGTTGATTATGCCAGAGAGATAGACTGTGTAACAACAGTTAGGATGGGCATGAGACAGGAAACTCCACCACTATTTTGAATTTGAGAAAAGGATTGCAAGCCCTGCAAGTGGAGAAGAAAATGTGGCTCCATTCCAAGAACACAGGCCTACTTGTTAGCTTACTTATTTATTCATTTACCTAGGGTCTTCAACATTTTCTGTTTAAAAAAGAATAACTCAAACTAAAGGTTGAAACAATCAATCATGAGGTTATCTTAAGGCACTATATGCCCTGGAGATTCTTAGATGGTTGGTAAGTATTTTTCTTCTGAAGTCAAACAAACAAAATGACATCCATGAGTCCAGGGATCTAGTCTT
Organism: Macaca mulatta; assembly: GCF_049350105.2. Classification (NCBI taxonomy): domain Eukaryota; kingdom Metazoa; phylum Chordata; class Mammalia; order Primates; family Cercopithecidae; genus Macaca; species Macaca mulatta. The sequence continues at coordinate 62,933,474 of NC_133422.1, forward strand.
CAAGGATGTTTCCACCGTTGTTGAAAGACCATCCTTTCTCATTGATTGGTCTTGGTAACCTTGTGGAAAATCATTTGACAACATTTGTGAAGTTTTATTTCTGGGCTTTCTATTCTACTTGTGTTGGTCTATATGTTGGTTTACATCAAATTTATTGATAATACTATTCATGTAATTTATATCCTTGCTGATTTTTTGTCTGCTTCATCTATCAGTGATTGAGAGAGCTGTGTTAAATTCTGTGACAATAATAGATGTATGTATTTGTTTTTATTCAGTTATATCAGTTTTTGCCTTATGTATTTTGATGTTCCATTTTTAGTGTGCACATGTTTAAGATTGTTATGTCTTCTTGGAGAATTTACCCCTTTATTATTATGTTATGTACCTCTTTATCTCTTATAGTCTTTCCTATTCAGAAGTCACTTTTTTGAAATTAATATTGCTATCCTAGTTTTCTTTTGAATAGAGCTAGTATGGCATATATTGTTTCATCTCATTCTTTTTAACTTGTATCTTTATATTTAAAGTGTGTTTCTTATAAACAGCATACAGTTAAGACACTGGGTCTTTTTATTTTATTTATTTATTTTTAAATACAATTTGACAATATCTGTCTTGAAATTGTTTTATTTATACCATTCATATTTAAGGAATTATAGATATAATTGGAGGAAAATATGTCATCATTGTAACTCTTGTTTATTCATAGCATTTGCTCTTTCTTTTCCTGCTTCTTTTTCTTGATACCCTGACTTTAATTGAGCACTTTATTTGATTCTACATTGTCTTCTCTTTGACATATTATTTTTTTTCCTTTTTAATTTTTTTTAGTGTTTGCACTAGGATTTAAACAATCTACGTTCACCTCCTAATAACCAACACTGTTTTATTTGTAGTACAAGTACTTTATAAGAGCTACCACCCCTGTATCTGTTGTGTGTTCAATAAGATTTAAACATTTATTTGATTGTGGGGCACAGCACAATGACAGATAGATGAAAGGCAGAAGTCTTGGTTATTTACAGTTGCAAAATAGAGAAGGCTGACATACAGGATTGTACAAGGATTTGTAAATGGACACAGTGTAACAATTATCTTGTGCTGTAGGGGCAACATATATATGATAAATAAGGAAGGGGAAGCTAAAGTTCACCAGGCTTTGGCTAATTTGAACAATTCTATGAGCCGCAGGGCATAGCAGCTGTCCCTACTTGCTTAGGTCCTGATCCCAGAGTATCTTATCTCGGATAAGAAGGATAGTTGTGGTTTGTGCATAGTGATCCCAGAGAGTGGGATGTGTTTGGAGTGGGGACTCAGCAAACTGCCCAAGAAGGAGCACTGAGGATTTTAACCATAACTGCAAAACCAGGTCAAGGCAACATTTATCAACTAGTATACTACAATTGACGTCTTGATGTCTTGATATCAATTTTGAGCTGGATAATTTTGGATATCTGATTGGTCCAAATAGTAGGGAAGAATTCCAGAAAGCAGGACATTAGTTGCTCTAAACAGCATAGAATTTTTTTCTATGACATTAAGGATAAATAAACCAAGTAAAAGCATGAAGATTCCCTGAAGGTGACTCAGCTATCAACCAGAATTTCATTTGTTTGGAGTTAAGTAAAAGAACAAATTAGTCATGAAAAGGCCCCTAGTAATATTTTGGTTGAGTTACAAAATACGTTAAAGTTGTGGGTTATGTTATTATGATGATTTCATGGCTCATACATTTTGTTAGAGTGGCCACTTCACTAATATTGTTAATCCACATATAAATATTAATATTATAAACACCCTTTGATTAACTAATAAATAATTAGGTGATGATTTATTACCAAAACCTACTTTTGTCATTTTTTTCCTAGCCTTGTTTAAGTAGGCCTAGTATTTAGCATACTTGAGAAACTAGAGTTTTGGACATTTTAGGTTAGTGTTAATTATTTTTTTTTTGAAGTAACACAGATGAATTTATTACTTTAATTACAACTTGCTAGACAGCAGATGGAATAACAACAGGTTATTTCTGTTTCTCTATACTTTCTATTTTAAAAGAGGAACTTTGCCACTATAAACTAAAAAGGAAAAAGAAGTCAAACATTCTCCTCATTTCATTATATCTTAACTGAGGAGTATTATTTTAGAGATATACCAAAGTTTAATGAGAGCACTATTGAAGTGTTCCAAGAGGATGAAGTCCTTAAAATGAAGCTTTTGTTAAAAAAATAAATAGAAGAAAAGAAAGTGTGAGGAAGAAAGGAAGGAAAGAAGTAAGGAGCAGGGGGTAGAAAGAAAAGCTCATTATGAGAAAGAATGTACTCCATGAATATGTCATGCTGCTTGAAACCCACTTTAGTTGGAAGTGAACGAGAGTGTGGGAGGTTAATATGAATGTATAAAACAAAGTTTTGATATCTATGATTACATTGTCTACTTGTATTTTATATTGCTGTGTAACAAATTATTATAAACTTAGTGGCTGAAAACAACACACATTTATTATCTCAGAGTTTCCATGAGTCAGGATTTGGGGCAAAACTGAACTGGATGCTCTTCTCAGTATCTCCCAAGAATGGAATCAAGGTTTTGTTGGGTTGCATTTTCATCTGTAGACTTGTCTGGGGAAGAATTATATCTAAACTTATTAATATTGTTGACAAAATTCCTATCTTTGTGGTTGTTTGACTCTGAGGACCTTTTGCTGCCTACTCTATTTTGGATGTGTTCCCCAAAGTTCATGCATTGGAAACTTAATCCCCAGTGCAACAGTGTTAAGAGATGTAACCTTTAAGAGGTAATTGGATCATGACAGCTCTGCCCTGATGAATGAATTAATGCTGTTATCACTAAAACACTGCCCTTTGGCTAGTTACTGTCCACAGCTCCTATCACCTTTGCTACATAATGTTACTTAACCATGGGAATGCATACCATCACCTTTGGATATTCTGTTGGTTAGACGCAAGGCATACATTTTATCCATACTCAGGGGCTGGAATTACACAAAAGTGTGAATAAGAGGAGGTGGAATCGTTGAGGGTCACCTTAGGGTCTTTCTGCCACACCACTTTTGAAATTTTCTTTTCTATACAGGAGTCATTTCAATTGATTTAACTCTTTCCAATTTAGAGTTGTAAAAAATTAAAGCTCCACTAAGTTGTGATTTATCCAAAGTTATAAAACCACATAGTAATGGGCCACCTGACAACCAGGCATTGTGCTGTTTCCACCCCAGTCTTAGTTTTGATTTCATTGTTTTTGTTACCACATTGATTTTAATTTTTGTTGTTAATTTTATCGAAAATATGCTGAATATATCTAAGTACTGGTCTCCTAGGCACTGGCATTAAAATGTTTGAAAACATTTTTTCTGTATTGCCAATAAGTATGATTTTTTATTAATTGTTCTCTCATGATATACTTAAAATATTTTATTAATTTTTGTATATAGGAGGAGGAATAAACTTTTTGGTTTCCTTTAGTTTTGATTCTTGTTGATAATCTGAAGAATGAGACTAAAGAGACTGTGAGTCGGAAAGTGAGATTTAATAGCTGCAAATGAAAAACCTCAATAGGTAATGGCAGTTGAGTTCTGGATGTGAATTCCTGTATGGAATTTTCATTGGAAGATTATTGACTGTGGGTTGGGAAGAAATCAAACAGGCAGGCAAAGAAGTTTGCTAATGAAAAGTCTGCATAAGTATGCTTCTCCAGTGAGTTTCCAAAGATGTATAGTGGCTATAACACCTAGGTTTGCATAAGTATACTCTATGATGTTTGCACAATGAGAAAATTGCCTAAGGATGCATTTTTCAGAATGTATCACTGTTGTTAAGCAACATGTAACTGTATTGCCTTTTAAGAAACAAGATAATTTCGGCCTGTACTACTCAAATATGTATCTGTATCTATATCTAGGTAAAGATGGGGTCTCACTTTTTTGCCCAGGCTGGTCTTGAACTCCTGACCTCAAATGATCCTCCCATCTCAGCCTCTCAAAGTGTTGGGATTACAGGCGTGAGACACAGCATGCCTGGCCAAAATATTTTAACTCTACCAAAATTATGCTTATGAAGGTTATTCTCAATGTCAGCTCTTCAGAAAATACATTGAAAATGCTTTCAGGGATCCTACTTGATTTAATTAGGAAAGAATGAAATCCTGTCTTGGCTGTATCTGTTTTGCATGTTCTGAGGAGCAAGTGTTAATAGATTTTTTAAAAATAGGGATGAATGAGGCTATCATTTTCTTTTACTACTGGAGTTAGGACTCTCGTTATTTCATATGCACTTACAAAGATATTATACTTAAGCAGGCAGAGGGAATCAGTGTTGCTCAAATTTAAATGCAGCCTTTAGGTTGCCAAGGAATACCTTTTTGTATTGAGCACCAACAAAGTGCTCAATAGTAGAACAAAATTGCTTGAAGAATAGGGAAAAGGCAGATTTTGCCAATATATATTCCCTATACATAGAGTCTCTTACTCCCTTACTCTCTCCATTACCCATTCTTTCGTTTAGTCATGAAATTATTTATCCATATGTTCATTCCTCCAGCTAGTTAAGGAATATTTTTGATGGGCTTAAACGCCGTGGTAAGTGGTAGTGATAGAACAGTAAACATGACAGTCTCTGTCCTTGTGGTAGTTATAATCTATTGAGAAATACAGACAGTACATAGACAATTATATTATACTGTGAAAAGCTATGATGTGTGCTTAGAAAACACATACGAGGAGCACTTGGGAGATCCTTGGGAAAAATCCAAGCTCAGTCAGCTCAACCAGTCTTTCCTGATGGATTGCCTTAAATTCAAAAATCAGGCTCCCTTCTAAACTTAATTCACATTTAATTTATCTCACACAGAAAAAATATATTAATAATTATCGTTTAGTGTACTGTCTAGGTAACAGCAAGGGCTGGTCCCCTTGAAGCTGCTGCCCAGTAATCTAATATGGAAATTTTCCCAGTTGAATAGAGGTAATTTAGTTCTTTTTTTTTTTTAATTTATTTATTATTATTATACTTTAAGTTGTAGGGTACATGTGCATAACGTGCAGGTTTGTTACATATGTATACTTGTGCCATGTTGGTGTGGTGCACCCATCAACTCGTCATTTACATCAGGTATAACTCACAATGCAATCCCTCCCCCCTCCCCCCTCCCCATGATAGGCCCCGGTGTGTGATGTTCCCCTTCCTGAGTCCAAGTGATCTCATTGTTCAGTTCCCACCTATGAGTGAGAACATGCGGTGTTTGGTTTTCTGTTCTTGCGATAGTTTGCGAAGAATGATGGTTTCCAGCTGCATCCATGTCCCTACAAAGGACACAAACTCATCCTTTTTTATGGCTGCATAGTATTCCATGGTGTATATGTGCCACATTTTCTTAATCCAATCTGTCACTGATGGACATTTGGGTTGATTCCAAGTCTTTGCTATTGTGAATAGTGCTGCAATAAACATACATGTGCATGTGTCTTTATAGCAGCATAATTTATAATCCTTTGGGTATATACCCAGTAATGGGATGGCTGGATCATATGGTACATCTAGTTCTAGATCCTTGAGGAATCGCCATACTGTTTTCCATAATGGTTGAACTAGTTTACAATCCCACCAACAGTGTAAAAGCGTTCCTATTTCTCCACATCCTCTCCAGCACCTGTTGTTTCCTGACTTTTGAATGATCGCCATTCTAACTGGTGTGAGATGGTATCTCATTGTGGTTTTGATTTGCATTTCTCTGATGGCCAGTGATGATGAGCATTTTTTCATGTGTCTGTTGGCTGTATGAATGTCTTCTTCTGAGAAATGTCTGTTCATATCCTTTGCCCACATTTTGATGGGGTTGTTTGTTTTTTTCTTGTAAATGTGTTTGAGTTCTTTGTAGGTTCTGGATATTAGCCCTTTGTCAGATGAGTAGATTGCAAAAATGTTCTCCCATTCTGTAGGTTGCCTGTTCACTCTGATGGTAGTTTCTTTTGCTGTGCAGAAGCTCTTTAGTTTAATTAGATCCCATTTGTCAATTTTGGCTTTTGCTGCTGTTGCTTTTGGTGTTTTAGACATGAAATCTTTGCCCATGCCTATGTCCTGAATGGTACTACCTAGGTTTTCCTCTAGGATTTTTATGGTATTAGGTTTAACATTTAAGTCTCTAATCCATCTTGAATTAATTTTCGTATAAGGAGTAAGGAAAGGATCCAGTTTCAGCTTTCTACTTATGGCTAGCCAATTTTCCCAGCACCATTTATTAAATAGGGAATCCTTTCCCCATTTCTTGTTTCTCTCAGGTTTGTCAAAGATCAGATGGCTGTAGATGTGTGGTATTATTTCTGAGGACTCTGTTCTGTTCCATTGGTCTATATCTCTGTTTTGGTACCAGTACCATGCTGTTTTGGTTACTGTAGCCTTGTAGTATAGTTTGAAGTCAGGCAGCATGATGCCTCCAGCTTTGTTCTTTTGACTTAGGATTGTCTTGGAGATGCGGGCTCTTTTTTGGTTCCATATGAACTTTAAAGCAGTTTTTTCCAATTCTGTGAAGAAACTCATTGGTAGCTTGATGGGGATGGCATTGAATCTATAAATTACCTTGGGCAGTATGGCCATTTTCACGATATTGATTCTTCCTATCCATGAGCATGGTACGTTCTTCCATTTGTTTGTGTCCTCTTTGATTTCACTGAGCAGTGGTTTGTAGTTCTCCTTGAAGAGGTCCTTTACATCCCTTGTAAGTTGGATTCCTAGGTATTTTATTCTCTTTGAAGCAATTGTGAATGGAAGTTCATTCCTGATTTGGCTCTCTGTTTGTCTGTTACTGGTGTATAAGAATGCTTGTGATTTTTGCACATTAATTTTGTATCCTGAGACTTTGCTGAAGTTGCTTATCAGCTTAAGGAGATTTTGGGCTGAGACAATGGGGTTTTCTAAATATACAATCATGTCATCTGCAAACAGGGACAATTTGACTTCTTCTTTTCCTAACTGAATACCCTTGATTTCTTTCTCTTGCCTAATTGCCCTAGCCAGAACTTCCAACACTATGTTGAATAGGAGTGGTGAGAGAGGGCATCCCTGTCTTGTGCCAGTTTTCAAAGGGAATTTTTCCAGTTTTTGCCCATTCAGTATGATATTGGCTGTGGGTTTGTCATAAATAGCTCTTATTATTTTGAGGTACGTTCCATCAATACCAAATTTATTGAGCGTTTTTAGCATGAAGGGCTGTTGAATTTTGTCAAAAGCCTTTTCTGCATCTATTGAGATAATCATGTGGTTCTTGTCTTTGGTTCTGTTTATATGCTGGATTATGTTTATTGATTTGCGAATGTTGAACCAGCCTTGCGTCCCAGGGATGAAGCCCACTTGATCATGGTAGTGTTAATTATTTTTTATTCTTTGGTAAGAGTGATGGTTCCTGCATCCATTCCATCAAGTCCCAAAGTGGTGGCAAATCCAAATATTATAGGTATGAATGTAGCGTATTGTTGATGTTTGGTTAGGGTGGGGGAAGAAAAATTAAAATTTGTATAAATAGGAAGGTCAAGAAAGATTTGAATGCATGGATGTGATTTGTGGCTTTGGGGTAGAGGAAGGATAAATACTGTAGAACACATCCACAGTAGAGAGGATGAACATTGTTTTTTGTTGGGCTGAACTATAACCCTATAACATTGTCTTTAGATTGGGAAATTGCACCTTGCCTTCTATAATTTAGAATTATTAAGGAGAACTGGAGAAAGACAGTGCTTTTTGGGGGGCATGTGATAACAGTGTGGAGTCTTCCATTAGGTAGCTCATATGGGCTTCGTATTTAGAAAACATGAAAGTAGTTGCCATTTATCATGAAGCAGTTTCCCATCTGCAAGGGAGGTTCAGTTGGGAAGAGGTTTTTATCTTCCTGTATTTATCCATCACATAGCTGGATAAATGTGTGGTGTGATAGATGTGGAAGCACGTTGATGAAAAAAATTAATAATTATGGAGCATCAATACATGAAAGGCTAGATCATTTAAATGTATGTGTATGTTGGATGTCTATGTAAGTAGCCCAGGGACTAAGATGATGGATTTAGACTGTGTTTACAATATAGTCTTCTGGAGGGTGAAAGATATGAGCACTATTATAATAGGAGAGACTGAAGGGCCTCTATGGATGTTGATTAATGAGGAAGAAGAAGGGGGAGATGTTATAGATGAATACATGGTTTGAGCATTGAGAGGCCAACAGAATTATTTTGTTTTACCTAGGGGAGGATGCAGTATGAATATTTTGGTAAGTTCTCCCTTTAGACAAAAAAGGCGAGTGATATTAGCAGAACATTAGCCTTCGAGACATTACAGAGGCATTGGACTTGGTCTCATGGAGGCTTAAAAATGTACAAGTTAGAATTACAATCAGAGGGTGCAAACTTTACAGTTATATAGGTATTGCAAAGCAGGGTTGAATTGCAGGGCAAACAAATTCCAGTGACTGAAAAATCACTTCAGACTGGTGTGTCCTGCCTTTTCAAACAAGACTTCACAATGTGATCAGTCACTGGAGAACCAAGAATGTCTGGAATCTCCTGGTGAGATTTTCCTAGTTCTGGTATAGTTAGGATTGCCAGTAGTTTGATAAGAGGTAGGGGCCAAGTAATTGCTTAGCAATTTCTTGGATTTGGGCTGAGGTGATGTCTTCTAAGACAATGCTTTCTCTACTGCAATCTCTTGGGATAGGATGATGTGGGACTGGAGTATCCTTGCTAACTGGATATCCATTTGTGTTGATGTGGTTATGTTTTTGTGGCTTCAGGATGTAATAACACTGAGACACTTGCAGAATATGAAGAAAATGGGACTTGCAGCTTGACTTGTGGATGTCTTTTAAATCAAGAGGCTTTTTGATCACACAGCTAGCAGATGTGATGCCAGCATCTGTGATCCTGCATAATTGGACCAAAACACCAGGGCCCAACTACTACAGTTAAAGTTCCAATTAATGATGGTTGAATTTAAAGGCTCCTAATAGTCTAAGGTTTTGTCCAGTTGGATGACGAAAAGGGCTTTACCGCAAATAGATTCAAATAGATTTTAAATCTTATGGCCTGTTATGGTGGAAGTGGTTAATTGAATGAGGTATGTCTGCCATACCCATGGCTGAGGTTGGAGCTACAGCACTAGCCCATAGACAGACCCTCCATTAGCTTGTTAGTATTGACCTTTTGACTCAGTCATCAGTTTGGTTGGTAATAGGAAAGCTGGCATGATGGTCTTTGGGCTTCAAGGCTAGTATTAGCCAAACTTGGTGCCATGCAGGCCTCAGCATTTGTCGTCTTTTATTAAAACAATGTCTTATTTGCTAAGTTTGAGCCTCTGAACTGCAAACCAATAAAAACACTCCAAACAACGAAAACAAAACGAAGAGCCAACATAAAGGTGTGCTGTTGCATGTTACAAGCATTTTGCTGTTTGATGTTTCTTACTCTCCAACGTGCATTATTACCGAGTTTCTAGTTTCATCATGGCAGGGCAGGGTATTGCTTCCAACATTATTTTCCAGTGCACTTTTCTTTTACTAAATGGAATTGCTTATCCCATTTCTTGTTGGTCCCCACTATTTGTGGAAATGGCCCTGGAGCAATAGTTTTAATATCTTGAAGAGAATTGGAAGGGGAGGCCATATTTATCATCTGTCCTTTGTACTTGAATAGCCCTGAATATTTTTAATAGTGAAAATTTAGGTTCAAGTGGATCCTGTAACAAGTGGACAGGTTGCAGACCTGTAGAGAAATCTACCATTAGGAGAATATCCACTTTTGATATGGCATACAGGCCTTGTGACATGGGCTGTTTGAAAATTTATATTCATAGAAAGAGGTTTGATTGAAGGGCCTGATATGTAAAGAATCCTCATCAACATAAAAATGAGACATATCCCCCTTTAAACACAGAAAAGGGCTATGGAGAGGCTTGTAAAAATTAATATGTCATGTAGATCTGCCCAAATATGTGAAAGTAGGAGAAATTACAGATTTATCCAAAACTGAGAACCAGCTAGGGGTTCGTTTGCTAGACTGAAGTTTAAAAATCTGTTGTTTCATACGACTGTGGTGTCTTTTCATTAAACTGGTCACCTGGGGGCTATATAACAGATGGAAATTTCAGCGAATACCCTGTTCCAGGGCCCACTGTTGCACTGCTTGTGCTGTAACATGGGATCCCTGATCTGAATCAATAATGTCAGAGTCCAGAAGGGTACTAGGACATTTTTAGCAAGGCCAGTGATTGTTTCATCTGTAGTACGTACAGTTAGAAAGGACAGAATGAGGTCATTATGCGTATCTATCTAGCTAGAGCACAACACATGACTGCTGCTAAAGGGAGAAGCAGTCCAATATAATCTACTTGTCATCCCCTATAGGGAATATTTCTTCAGGGAATATTGCTGTATTTTGTTGGGGCCAAGGCAAAGCTTTCCTTTTGCCCTCTGAAGTTTTACTGAAAATCAGCTAGCAAAAAAGCAGATTAATGGAATAAAAGGTATACAGATTTCTTAACATGCACTGGAGTCCTACAAAATATAAGAACTCACATGGTTGATGCTTTTATACCATCTTAAAGTTACAGAAAAAGTGGGGGCTTGGATCATTGTGAAACAGTTTACAGTGACAAAATAGGTTATGGGAAGAGAAGATATGCCCTGGATTGTAAAGGTGATCTTGTTACATAGATGAAATGTCACATGTAGCTGCCCTCAAAGAAAATAAATGGTAAATGTTACTTTAAGACTTTTAAAGTGTCAGACTCCTAGTTAATCCTTCCTAAACCTGGATAAGGGAGGGCCTTAGAGAAAGCCTGACAATATCAGTGCAGATTTTCTCTACAAAGGCAAATTTGCCCCACAAAAGATAGCTTTGCAAAAGTTTCTTCTGTTTGTAGGCCCTCAGAACAACCATCTCAAAATATGGCAAAAAATTATATTTGGTGTGAAATATTTTGTTATTTTTTCAATATCATGAGTTGCCAGTGACAGATTACACCAGAACATATACATTTATCAACATGAGTTGTACTGAAGAAAGTCTTTTAGCTTTGGCACAATCCATCAGAGAAAGGACTCCTAGATGGCTCAAAGTCTCATGGGCCCAGACTGCCCATGTTCATAGAACTGAGAAAGATTGAGAAAGGGAAATTTGGGCCTGTTTATCAGTCTCTTCACTGAAGAGACTTCATTGGTATATTAGCATTGGTAGCAGCAGAGACACAAATGACCCAAATTTTGAGGAGAATAACTCACCAGTTGATGCCGAGTGGACCATCTTCATAGTTATTTTCCTTGGAATAAAGACATTGTCCATTTTCTATTTGCTGGGCCAAATAACAAGACCATTGGCTGTTGCCCAGGAATCTGTGAAACAGTGAACAGATCATTGTTTCTTCCATGAACATGGCCTCTATTTGGGCCAAGCTGTGGATGCCATCCTGTATAGAAAAGATGCCAGTGGCAAGGTAGAATTCAGCTGCCCTCCAGTGACCTCCATCAATTTGATATTGGTGCTGCCATCAGCAAAGTATACTGATGCTCTTCTTCCTTAGATAATTGATCCAAGAGACTCCTCACTTTGCAGTAAGTTTGAAAATGGGGAAAGCCACATCTGCTCATAATTTGGAAAGAACTTTGTTGTCAGGTTTAAAGCTAATGTAAAGATGTCATTTCCATTTTTAATATGAGAATTCTGTGGTCATGTTGAGCCACCAAAGTGATGAGTGCTTAATCCATGTCATGGTGGACACCAGAGAATGCAGAGAAAAAGTGGCAAGGAGAAGGGAAGCTTTAATGGTTTCTGTTTCCAGGAGTGCCCAGTACATAAGGAAATGTTGCTCCAAGAGTGTGTAACAGGTGGCTGCAGCATGCAGCTGCCAAGCCCAAAAATGCCAGGAGCAGCTATTTGGAATCATGATATATTAATAGGTTCTAAGAGACATAGTCTCCAGTGTCTAGGATCTCCACTCAAAAGTTGGGTCCAAGCAGTACCAAGGGTAAGGCCTGCAGGATAGCCAACTGACCAAACTCCAGGGTACATAACAGTAGGTAATTTATGGTAATTTCCTAGATAGGCCTAAATATAATAGACAAATGAGGAATGTGTTGCCTCCAAAACTCAATGAGGCCCAGAAGATGTTGGATCTGTTTAAAGGTAGTTGAGATTTTTAGGGCAACCTCTGATGTTTTACCCCCTTGGGAATTTGTTGTTCTTCTGCTGACAAGAAAAGCTCTGATATTTAACAGAAGTTTCTCAGCTTTGTCTTTTATGTAGGACTGTAACCCAATCTGGTAGCCTGGGATTCTACCACTGTTGTATCCAATTAGGCCAGAATGGGCTGTACTGATTTGGATTTTAAGAGATTGCAGAAAGCTTATTTTGTATGCTTAGCCTCTTAGCCAATAACTTGATTAGTAATTTAATCCAATCAGATATCTTGATACATGAGTGTGGGTTTCAATATTTGCATGGTCCAGGCTATTTTCAGTTAAATTTCATTCTTGAAAAATACCTTTTTAAAGATCCCAACTGAAAGTATATGGTGTTAAAAAGGACCCCTTCATGTTTGTGAGTCTTGAATGTTTCTTTTGTTCTTCTAATCCTGTATGATAGTCTTATGACTTTTATTAAATTTTGTCACTATAGAATTAAAAATTTTATAGATAGTTTCAGATAACTTCAAAAAAGAAACTTCAAACTTTTTGGTCTCTGAGAATTTCAGAACTACACTTTTATTCATATTACATAATTTTATTTGAACAAGCCAATGAATGTTGAAGCTATTGCTTTAAAACTACCCACTTTCCAAAAATAATGCAAGTAAACTTCTTTTCACCTGTTTTCATTGCATTTAATATAACATTATTCTCTGGATGCCTGCATACCTAGACTCAGGATTTCTAAAACAGAAGATATAGGCATGGGCAAAGACTTAATGATGCAAATGCCAAAAGCAATTGCAACAAAAGCCACAATTGACAAATGGGATCAAATTAAACTAAAGAGCTTCTGCACAGCAAAAGAAATTATCATCAGAGTGAACAGGCAACCTACAGAATGGGAGAAAATTTTTGCAATCTACTCATCTGACAAACGTCTAATAACCAGAATATACAAAGAGCTTAAAGAAATTTACAAGAAAAAAAAAACCTCATCAAAGCGTGGACAAAGGATATGAAAAATCACTTCTCAAAAGAAGACATGTTTGCAGCCAGCAAACATGAAAAGGCTCAACATCACCGATCATTAGAGAAATGCAAATTAAAACCACAATGAACTACCAGCTCATGCCAGTCAGAATGGTGATTATTAAAAAGTCAAGAAACAATAGATACTGGTGAGGCTGTGGAGAAATAGGAATGCTTTTACACTGTTGGCAGAAATGTAAATTAGTGCTACCATTGTGGAAGACAGTGTGGCTATTCCTCAAGGATCTAGAACCAGAAATACTATTTGACCCAGCAATCCCATTACTGGATATATACCCAAAAGAATATAAATCATTCTACTAGAAAGACACCTGCATATGTATGTTTATTGCAGCACTATTTAAAATAGCAAATATATGGAACCAGTCCAAATGCCCATCAATGATAGAATGGATGAAGAAAATGTGGTACATAAACCTCATGGAATACTGTGTGCAGGCATAAAAAGGAATGAGATTATACCCTTTGCAGGGACGTGGATGAAGCTGGAAGCCATCATCCTCAGCAAACTAACACAGGAACAGAAAACCAAATGCTACATGTTCTCTCTCATAAGTGGGAGCTGAACAATGAGAACATGTGGACATAGGGAGGGGAAACAGCACACACCAGGGCCAGCTGGGGTGTGGGGAACCAGGGGAGGGAGAGCGTTAGGACAAACAGCTAATGTATGTGGTATTTAAAACCTAGATGATGAGTTGTTAAGTGCAGCAAACCACCATGACACACGTATACCTATGGAACAAACCTACATGTTCTGTACATGTATCCCGGAACTTAAGTAAAATAATAATTAAAAAAAAAGATGATACAGATAGATAGACAGAAAGATAGATGATAAATAGATCTTTTCTCTCTTTCCTTTTCCCCTTTTTTTATAGCCTTGTAATATCTGTCCAAGCTATCTGTTCCTATTTATTCCTACTGTCACCACATGTATTTAAGGCCACATTTTATATAATAAGATATTTAAACAGATCCTTGACCTGGTTTTCTAGGGATACCCTCTTCCCTTTTCTAATCCATTTTATAATCCTTTCAATTTGTTATTTCTCTACTACTACTGTAATCAGTACATTTCCATGATGAAAGTTGTCAATAGCTCTGTCTCTTTTCAAGAATAATGTCTACATTACTTAGTTAATAATTAAATGTGTACATAACTTCAATTTATCTTTTCCATTCCATTTCTCACAATTCCTGTTAATGATATTTACTGTTGAAAATGCAGAAGTAATATATACTTTCAATTGATGTAAGACACTAAGATTATTCAGTATTTTATTAGATTATCTTTAAAGTGTGTCTTCATATTCACTCAGCCCTAACCATCCTTCCAGAGTCTCAAAACACCAACACTCCCATCATTTTTCCCTTCAAAGCAGTATTTTGCATCCATAGGATTTTCCTCCATACATCTTATAAAATGACTTTCTGTCTCATTATGTAATTGTGTATCTATGTATTTCATCTCCTCAACTAGTTTGTATATTTTTCAGAGGGCAGTCTTCATATTGAATAATGTTTCTTTGACGCTATAATTCAATATAGTGCCTTAAATCTTGCTGATCCACAAAAACAATTTGTTGAATGAATGTATTGGTTTTCTATTGCTCAGTAACAAATTACCACAAACTTGGCAGCTTGAAGAAATACTATTTGTTATATCATAGTTCTATAGATCAGAAATCCAGGCAGGCTCTACAGGATCTCATTTTAGGGTTTTACAAGGCTTAAATCAAGGTATCGGCTGAGCTAGAATTTTACATAAAAGTATCTGGGGAAGAATATATTTCTATGATCATTTAGGTTATTGACAGAATGTATTTTCTTGAAGTTGTATGACTGAGGTTTTGTTTTTGCTGTTTGCTGTCACGTATGAACTACTCTTCGCTTTAGAGGCTATCGGTATTCTTTCCCACAATATCCCTACTAAGTTCAAGCCAGGGACAGCATGTCAAATCTTCCTCATACTTTGAATGTCTCTTTCTCTGTATGCTACCAGCCAGGAAAAATTCTGCTTCTAAAAGGTTCACCTGATTGGGTCACATGCACCAAGATAATCTCCTTAACTTAATATTAGTTAATTTGGGACTTCAACTCCATTTACAAAATCCCTTTACCACGTTTCCTAGATTAGTATTTGAATGAAGAATCAAGGAACTGGAATTTTGGTAGAGAAATTGATAAAAGTACACCTGCCCCAATGAGTAAAATAAAATCGTCACCATTCTGAATCACATTTTGAATTTACAATCTTTGACGACAGAGAATCTTCTGCACTGAATTTTAGAAAAAGTTTAAGCAACACGGTTACAATTCTTTTTATAGTATTCTTATAATATACATTCAATATTTAACATCTTTGTTTTATTAGAGTTTCATTGTATGTTATGAATTCCCATACTTTTGTATTCACCAAGACTTTTAGAATCCTTGTATTTGACTCACGATATATTAACAATTAATTCAAAGAACATTTTTATCTTATTGGAAATTACGTTTATGCAAAATAATGCTACTTGTATTTACAGGTATAGGATATGTTTGGTTTCTCTCTATGAAGTGTTCGAGATCATATATGATTATAAGTAAAATAATCACAGAATTTTACCAAGGGCTTTTATATGAAATATTCTTTGAACAAAGTTTAAAAGAAATTTCATGATTTGCATTGTATAGGATAATATATAGTATTTAAATTAATCACTCAAACTATGTCATGGATAAGTACCATAGCTAAGACTTGGAAACTGAGTCTTACTTACAGTCAATACTTTGTCAACTGAATAACAACTATGAGGTATCACTTACAAACTTAATATAACCACAATTTTATTTCTTTGTGTGCCATGCCCACAAGGAATAAGCTTTGGGTCAAATTCTCCATAGAACAGTAGTTATTTTAGTATACTCATAGGATACTTTCTTCCAATTTCTTCCAGTTATAAAATTTCATAAAGTTATAAAATACACTTTGGCCATTTGTTATATGTTAAATTTTATATTTTTAAATCTATGAGGAAACCTACAATGAAGTGAAGCTGGTTTGTAGATGAAAGAACAATTACATTTTAATTAGTTTAATAAATCTTCAGAATAAACTTTGCTTTAAAAAAATTTAGACATATATATGTATATATAGGCAAGAGACACTTAAGAAATATGCAATTTCAGATACATCAGTATGGCTAAAATGTCTCTGCAAATTTTTAAAATTTAAACGATTTACATTTTGATCATTATTACCACACTTGACTCTAACACAGTTGGAAATCTAAAAACAAGAAAAGGTCAAATGTAATGTCAGCTTATTTCTTACTTTCTCCAAAATTTCAACCTAGTTATTTTATATTTTTCTTATTAATTTTGCTCAAAGTGGAATAAAAGTTTATAGTATATTGAAATAAATTGTATTCCTCCAACTGTTTCTGAGTTTTATATCCTACTCATTGTTTTCATCCAGTTGTTTTAGGCAACCATAACACTTGTTAGGTGCATTCTCAGAATTTAACTCCCCAGTGACATTAGTGATTATAGATTTTTTTCTTTTGTCTTTGATAAAATACAAACACTTCTGCACAATAACTAAATAAATAAAATGAGCCCTTTGAAAGACAACGTAACCTATCTCATGAGGTTTTACTTTAGTCAGTAATGACATAAAATATCTCCTCTTTGCTGTACACTGCTAATTTACCTCATGAAATTTACAGAATTAAAAGAAACAGAAAAAAATAGCAAAAAAAAAAAACACCCCACATTTCTCATTACAAAATATTACGAAAGGTTGATACAAGATCTATTATTTGCAAACAAAAATCAGCACTATGGGCAGTTATATATACGTGAGCTTTAATCAGATTAAGGTATGGATATGAAATAAGTGTTTTAGACTAGAATCATGATAGACACAATGAATCCTTAAAACTGATTTTAAATCCTTAATGCTACTAGTTAAATCCTTAAGTATTAATATTTAAATGTATGGATAAGTCAACAGGCACAAAAATTCTCCGTTTCTTTCTTGCTCTACTTGTTCACTTCACATGCAAAAAAGTTACTTGCTCATATTTGTTAGCTCATAGCACAGTATCTTCATTGATTTTTACAATATCCTGCTTTTATTTCAATATTTATTTATACAAGCATTTCATCCATATTTCTCATTCATATTTCCCACCCCAGTGGCCAATTTTGATTAAATGTGTTTTATCAACCTTTGCATTTTTTCTTGTGTATATGCTTAATCTACATACATTGTATTAAGAAATTGTGTGTGTGTGTGTGTGTGTGCATGTGTGTGTATCTGTACAGTTTTTTGCTGGTAAATGTTTAACAACTGGCTTCTTGAAAAAATAAAATTTCATCTGTAATGTTTACTGGTTTCTGTGGAATAAATAGACATACCCACCATAGCCAAATTGGAGTTACTAACATGTTATTGAATGCAAAGTTAGTTAACGATATGCAGTAGCAATCCATATACAAATATCCAATTTTTATAACAGTTTTAGATATGATTTTCTATTTATTTTTCAAGCTGGCAGTGCTCTTTGAAGCTGACAAACTCCTTGGTTAGATATTTTCATCATAATTATCAAATTGTAAATAAAGTAAAACTTTGGGAAAGGCAGTTTCATAAGTGTCTTAGTCCATTTCTGCTGCTCTAACAGAATACCAAAGACTGGGTAATTTATAAAGAAAGAAATTTATTTCTGCTTATAGTTCTGGGAGCTGGGAAGTCCAAGTACATGGCATTGGCGTCTGATGAGGGCTTTCTTGCTGTGCTATCCTATGGCAGATGTGGAAGTGAGCACTCTAGATAGAGAGGAAATGAGGTCCAAACTTATCCTTTTATCAGGTGCACACTCTCATGATAACTAGCCAATCCCATCATAAGAGCATTAATCCCTTTATGAGGGCAAATATCTTATGGCCTAATCACCTCTTAAAAGTATCACAGCTTAATATTGTTGCAATGGCAATTAAGTTTATAACACATGAGATTTAGGGGACATATTCAAACCACAGCAATAATACACACTAAAACCTTTAAAGGGTTTATGAAATTTGACCCAATTATTTCACTTTTACAACATTTTGGAAAACAAAAATGTATCCTAGATGGGCACATCATTTTTGTTGCATATTTTATTTATGAGGTCACAATGAGAAACATGTCAAGCAACTTGGGAGTCATATAGAAAGCCTCTGTTTATTAGCAACAGTCATTAATTAAACATAAAAATTGTTATGCACCCATTAACATAATTTTTGTATGTATGTGTAACAGTATAATAACATATAAGGCTCTACTTGTAAATTACCATGTTACTTTCTAAATAATAATAGCCTTGAATTATTCTTTTATCTTTTAATTCAATTATATCATATAACTACATACCAAGGAAGCTGTTAAACTATTCATTATAATTAACTTTGAGTTAACTATTATGAGTGGTTTTCTGTTTTCATTTTTCCATACAGCTGCATTTGACAGTGTTTCTACAGTTATGCAGACAAAACATACATATATAGAAAGAAATTTCATTTAATAATCTATAGAGTTATGTTAAGAGTAAACATATTTAAAATAAAATCCATGAAATTCTATAGGGCACATCTGGGACTCTGGGTTTAAGAAATTTCTCTGTGGTAGAAAGAGGTCTGCCCATGCCATGTGAGATTTTCATTTAA
This sequence comes from Macaca mulatta, assembly GCF_049350105.2. Lineage (NCBI taxonomy): Eukaryota > Metazoa > Chordata > Mammalia > Primates > Cercopithecidae > Macaca > Macaca mulatta. Next base: position 62,952,407 of record NC_133422.1, read on the forward strand.
TTACTTGTTTTGCCGTTTATAACTTTCCTAAACTTAAATGAGTCATTTTATTATCTTGAGTCTCAGTTTTTCTATGTTTTGTAGATAATCATACCAACGTAAAAGAAATTGTATAAGAATGTTATGTTCTTTGTGAGGATTTACATAACAACTGCATAGCAAGGTAATATTCTCTATAAATATAAATATACATTTAATGTGTGTATATACACAGCACATTTGTGTAGGCATATCTGAAACTAGATGAATAAAATGTGTCCCACAGTTTCCAAGACTCCCCTAAGGGAGCTACCTTATATAGAATTTCCACAGAGAAGTCCTTGGTGGCCATAGTTTATAGCATGTTTGTATTCATTTTGGCCACTGCTATTAGGCCTGACTCAGAAATATGTATTGAACCAGTAGCTTGTCAGTAAGAGGATTATAAACAGTGAAATAACACAAGAATAAGAAACTTATTTCCCAGAATTAGAGTAGAAAGGATGCATAGAGAAAAACCACATAAGTTATATGATCAATAATCATGGTGACCCAGACTTAGGGGGAGACTCAGGTAAGCAGAGCCAAGGGGAGGAGACTTGCAGAGAAAGCTGTTGATTTCCATTATTGACTGTCATTATAGTGCATATACATTGGCCTAAGCCGTTAAAGACTTAGCAATTCCTTGCATATAGAATTTAGTGCAAGTAACAGTAAGGATACATCTCAATTATGCCAGCATTCTGAAGATGGGATTGGCACAACAGTCAAACTCATTTATTAGTGCATTTATGCCATTATAATATACGTTTTTTTTCTTTATCAGTAGTTTTTCCAAAGCCATGAGGCTCTGTCTCGATACTGTTGCTGTACACTGTAGAAACCAGCCTTAGATTACCTGACACATCAGAAAGAAGTCAAAATGAATGTATACATTTGGCGAATCCAGAATCTGTTTTATTCACATTCAGAGGTGGTTGTTTGCTGGGAGCACAAAAAGCAAAACCTGACCTTGAAATTCCGAAAGAGCTATTTGAGCTAACTTTGAGCTGGTTTATATGTGATTATTTCTGAGTCACATATAAATACATATAAGTTCATTCATCCAAGCAGAAGACTATCCTCAAATAATGTCATCAAAGGTCAACAGAAAATTAATATTCTAACCATCTTTTACTGAAATCTAATCTTTTGGATCAAACCATATTATGTGGATCAATATATTATTAAATTTATAGGAATAAATCACATAGAAATTTTGAACTACATAGGCTGAAGATGTGATATGTGAAGATGTGTTTGTGGACTTTGTATACTTCTCTCTGGTAGTAGGTCAAACTTCCACTTTTTATCATTTTATCCAGGCAGCATGGGCTCAATTAGTCTTTACTTCCTGATACCATGAAAGTAAAAGAAAAAAAAATAGAATGTGTCATATTTTGGAATAACAGAGAGGGAAACCATAGCTAATATTACTTTTTAAAAAACATTTTTGAAATAAAGGGTCAAATCTATGTATGAAATTAATTGTATTATGTTATGTTGGAAATACAAGTAGTGACTTTTTTTCATTGTAATTCTTAACTTGATAGAAACACAAAAACTGGGGAGAGAAATGAAAGAGGAAGTATATAAACAAATGAAAAACACTGATGTTACCCAAAATATCCATTTATACATTTATTTAACATATATTTCAGTAGCACTTTGTCTGTTAAAGTAAGTGTATTTGATTGACAATATAATTATTGAAAACATTAAAAAGAACTTACATGGAAAATTTTTCATTTTGTGAAAAAGTCAAATACAATATAGAAATAGAATTTTTAAAAGTGTATAGGGATAAAATAATTATAATTTTTAATCATAAAATATTAAGTATAAGTCCAAATTGTGATACTCCAAATGGAAGAGCCAGAGAGAAAAAATAGATTATAATTAAAATCAGTTAGTTAAAAACTATTTTTATATTAAAAAAAGTTATAAAAATCACATAATTTATTATGTCACTAGTTTATGAACAAAATTATGACTCATATAATAATTATTTGTATTCAAATCTCTAGAAAATATTCCCTATGCTTTTAAGTAAAAAAAAAATTTAAAGTGAGTTAAAATTGTGTAGCTTTGATAATCAATCCCAAAAGGCAGTAATGTTACCTGAAAAACAAAAAACAAAAATAAAACACAACTACAAGTTTGTGGAAACAATATGAGCATGAATTGCTGTGCCTAGATATGTTATCAGCTAGATGTGAAGGTCACAAACTGTCAAGTTAATTAAAACATAATATTTATGTTTTGTTTTATAATAGAGTACTAAAACTAAAATCTGAGTTTGTGGGGTGTTACTGGAGTGTTCAGGAAGGAGTCGTTGTGCTCTGCAAAACAAAAGAGAGGTCAGGGGGAAGAGTTTATGAAAAGTACCAGTGTGAAGTACCAGATCTCCTGTGACCAAGGTCCTAAACTCAAAAATGTTAAAGGTAATCATCTTTTAAATAGTGAAATATAATAGTGTGATATTATTTAAAACAAAAAAAAATCATACTTTCCTTTCAAGTGTTCTTTTTTCAAATTTTTTATTATATTAATTATATAGAATTTAATATCTCAGCATTAAAAATAGGTCAATATCTACGTTTCCAATTAAAGGGACCTCATTATGTCTACAGGAGGCTACAGCATTGTCATCGTTTATTGTTATGCCAAAAGTTCTTGAAACTTCAATTTTGCCTATTGTCAAATGTCACTTAAAAAGTAAATACAGCTGTCATGATTCGTTTTATGAGTCACCTTCGCTAAGAGATGCCCAGATAGCTGCCAAAACATTGTTTCTGTGGTGGTGTCTATGAAGCTGTTTCTGAAGGAAGTTAGCTGGGTACACTGAATAAAGTAGATCTTTATAACTTTTTAACTCACTGATGTTGGTGAGCATTATCCAATCAACTGATGGCCTGAATAGAACAAAAAATCAGGGACTTAGATATTTACTCTCTGTTTGAGCTGGGACATTCACCTTCCCCAGCCCATAAATATCAATGTTCTTGGTTCTCAGGTATGCAAAGTTGAACTTATTATTTGTTCCCTTGATTTTCAGGCTTTTAATCTTGGACTGGAACTGTATCACAAGGTCTCTTGGGTTTCTCAATAAAGATGGCAGATCATGGGACTTCTCAGCCTTCATAATCTCATAAACCATTCCTTCATATAAATCTCCTTCTCTATTTCTCTGCATATGCTATTGTTTCTATTACCCTGGATAACCTTGACTAATAGAACAGCTTTGGAATATTGGAATCGTTTTGAATAGACCTAACAATGTTATATTGCATTAAAATTTATCATGTTCATTTAATAAATGATTATTATAACAAGATATTTTTCACTATTTCATAAATGTATTACATTATTCTGAATATCTTATTACAATGAACACAAAGGGAATCCAGTTTCCTTTGTTGTGCTAGAATCTGTTACACCAAAACTGTTTAAGTAAATGGGGCTTCCATTTAGAGTTAAAAAAATAAAATAAAGAAAAAAAAAAAACTCCTTTCATGATAGAAAAACCTGTTTAGTAAAATAATTTGCTGTAATGAGATATGTCCTAAATTTTGGTTTGTTCATTTATTTCATTTTATTCAATGATTTACTCACATAAGTAAATAAAAATGATTTTTTTGTCGTTGAATATATGTAAATCCCAAGTTTAATTATTAGTAAGAAGGACATAAGTAATTAGATGCAAATGATGGAAATAAAATTGTCTGGGTCGTAAGTTCCTGGAGTTTGAACCAGTTGTTTGTTATTGATATACATTAACAGGTGGCCATATAGGGGAGGCAAGTTCACACAGTTTGTTATTAATGAGAATTATCATGCTAAACCTTATATGCAATGCCTATGCCTCATAAGCAGAAATGAGAAGGTGAGTATGAGAATTCCTTTGACATTCTTGTGCCTATTTTTACTGGATATAATCGTAGTTTTGTGTAATTATATTTATAACCCTAAAGTAAGAACAAGAAAAAAAAATACTAAGCACTGATTTTACCCTGGGAATAAAGGAGATCATCATTTATTGTTATGCCTAAAATTTTTGAAACTTCAAAGGTTTTGCACCTGATTCTTCCTAATGTGTCATCGAGTCTCAGTTTGTTAGAAAAGAGTGGAATTTTTAAAAGTTAAAAAGAAGACAATGTGAGTGGCTGAAACGCATTTTGGCATCCTTTTCATGACAATGAGACTAACTTTTACCAATACAAATAAAACCAGAAGTTAAATTTTAAAATAAACACATAGGTAAAGTCTTAAAAGAAACCTAATATAATTCCTTTATGTAATAGTAAGGAAACTAACATAAGTAAAATGGATCAAGAAGTAAGAATTCAAAATTTATTGTCTCGAAATATTTTAACTCAGGTGAAAAGCAACAAGGCTATGTGACTAAAAACATAAACTCTGGAACTGAATTTCATTTCTGAGTTTAATGTCTGGCTCTGCCACTGTGCCTGCTGTGCTGCTGTGATGGTTATTTGATATCCCTTGACCTTTTCCTCATCTCTAAAATTATTATCTACTTCATAGCCTTAATGTGAAAACTAAATGAGTTAATGTTTGCAAAGCACTTTGAATTGTGCCTAGACATAGTAAATTTTATCTAAATGCTTGCTAAACAAATGTTACTTTATGCATGTTGATATATGCATTTGTTTAATGTGTAGTTTGTCACATATATAGATCACAATACATTAATAATTTCTCCTTTTGCCACATAAGTGGTTGTTGAATCATGAATTAATAGATAGATAAACTGTAATAATCTCTAATCAAAATCCGACTGAAATAGCTTACTGCTATGTGATAGATATTCAGCCTTGTTTTTTCTGAGTGAAACTAAAAAGAAAAAAGCATAGAAAAAGAGTATATAGTCCTTCAAGGAATAACAAAAATAAACCTGTTTTAACTATTGAGCACTTTGAATAAATATTCAAAGTCAAGCTTTACTCAGTAAGAAATTATTTTTAAACTTAAAAAAGATTTAAATACATGTTTACACAAATACCAAGAAAAAAGAACTAAATCATAGGCAAACATCTTTTAGAATAACGATACCATAAGATAGCTCTCCAGGAAAATGTATAAAAGTCTCTCATTTTCACTCAGACACAATAATAATGAAGAAATATTAATAGCATAGAAACAAATATAATTAATATTCTTCCAAGGTGATATTTATTCAGAATAAAAGTTCTAAAACTACATTCAAATGAAGGTAGATTCCACAGTACAACTATCAATAACTAAAAATGCAACGATAAAAACAATCAAAACTTTTTGGAAAATTGAGTTTCAATGATAGGATAGGTCTACTTCTTTAATTATCTGAAATAATTTTATATTCACAGAACAATTTATATACTGTAACTTATTAACTGCTGTATAGAAACATATGATTTATAAGTGAAATACTTATATTAGTAGAAACGGAGCTCTGGGTCTATGCATTTTATTTCATCAAGTTCTCAAAAATGATCAAAATTTAACATGAATACAAATCATTGTAAAATTTCACTTACAAAACAAAAACTTCAAATATATTATCAGAGTAAAGTTCTGATATGTATGGGTTGATTGGTGTGCTTATGGAACCATGATTAACTATACATGAGTAAGAATGCCAATACAGAAATAATTTAATGATATTTGAGCCAATCCACTCTAAATTAGACAGGCAGAGATAGAAGAAAATCCAGGCATAAGGAGAACAATGATGTGTGTAATCCTACAATTTCACCTAAAAGTCCAAAGCATGAAAAATCTTGTGCTATTTTCATATCAGTAGATAACAGTTTTATCTCATTAACTGCAGTGGCTTCAAAGCATAACTTGGTAGGTTTATGTTATAATTTAACTATTTCCCTACTTAGAATCACATATTTTCAATAGATTGCATCTTTTGAGGAGATCAAAACAAAGAATAACCTTCATATTTTACTCTATGTAAGTGGTAAATGGTTTGTTCATGAGAAATGATTGTAGACCCTACTGTTTGCACTTATAAACTGTCTTTGGCACTTAAGAGTTGACGGTTTCTGGGCAAGTTACCTAAGCTTTCTGTGCCTTAGTATTTTCAATCGTAAAATGAAAATGATGATAATATCTAACTCAGAGTATTTATAAGAAATGAATCAATGACTATACGTAAGATGCATAGAAATAAGTGAGGCATAACGAAGCCAGATATTGTGGTACATCTGGGGCATAATGAGCTTTGTTTCTTGCCTCCTAAGCCTTCGTTTTCCCTTTCCAACTCAGCTGTATTATTTCAGTGGGATTGCCTTGCTCCAAATATAGAGGTGAAACTTGATTGGCTAAAAAAATCTGAAGTGGGAGTTCCTAGCTGCAGTGAATGGTGATCAAACCCCCGTACTCCAGCCTACGTGACAGAGCAAGAGCCTGTCATTACAAAAACCCCTCAGTCCCATGACCCCGGCATTTCGTCATTGTGTCGGTTTATTTTTGGTCCAGTTGAGGTCAATGAGATATAATATGTGATTGCTAGTGACTTCAGAGAACGATGCTTACTACCTCTCTGTGTCTCTAGCTAGATGTAAACAAAAAAGCCTATGGAATAATTTATGAACAGTAACTTTCTGGAAAAACTGAAGGATAATGATTACTCTTACTATAGATGTCCGAAGACAGAGATGGAAAGTAAAACCTTCATTTGTTAACATCGGTAAGGTAACATTAATCTTTTCTGTGACATGAATAAAAATATGTTTTTCAAGACAGTGATAATGATTTTCTGTTAATTGCAAAGAAAAAAATTGAAACTTGTATACATGGTGAGCCAAAGCAAATGCAGACCGTGTTCTTATGTCGCAGAATCTGGTGAATGGAACATAAATAATCGTGCAATTATAAATAAGTAGTAGTTATTTATTGAGCACTTACTCTGTGACAGACCTTGTTATATAGTCACTTTATATAAATTACAATTGTATGGCATAGATTTTATTAATATATAGTAATTTTTCTTTTTTTTTTTTTTTTTTTTTTTTTTTTTTTTTTTTTTTTTTTGAGACGGAGTCTCACTCTGTCGCCCAGGCTGGAGTGCAGTGGCCGGATCTCAGCTCACTGCAAGCTCCGCCCCCCGGGTTCACGCCATTCTCCTGCCTCAGCCTCCCGAGTAGCTGGGACTACAGGCGCCCGCCGCCTCGCCCGGCTAGTTTTTTGTATTTTTTAGTAGAGACGGGGTTTCACCGTGTTAGCCAGGATGGTCTCGATCTCCTGACCTCATGATCCACCCGTCTCGGCCTCCCAAAGTGCTGGGATTACAGGCTTGAGCCACCGCGCCCGGCCCTAATATATAGTAATTTTTCAAATGAGGAAACAGACAATGAAAGTGATTTGTCCATGTTCATACAGCTGGAGGCAGAACTAGAATTTGAACCCATCCAATTCAATTTCAGATCCTTTGTCCTTAAACTCTAACTTAGAGTTATTCTCCAAGAAGCATAAATTGGTACCTGCAGTAAAAGCTGAAAATTAGAGTTATATAATCTATGAGGGTTTATTTTAGGGTCATGTTTCATAAGAAGATCAAAATCTTCCCTTCCTTCCTTCCTTCCTTCCTTCCTTCCTTCCTTCCTTCCTTCCTTCCTTCCTTCCTTCCTCCCTCCCTCCCTCCCTCCCTCTCTCCCTCCCTTCTTTCCTCCCTCCCTCCCTCCCTCTCTCTCTCTCTCTTTTCTTTCTCTCTCTTTCTTTCTTTCTTTCTTTCTTTCTTTCTTTCTTTCTTTCTTTCTTTCTTTCTTTCTTTCTTTCTTTCTTTCTTTCTTTCTTTCTTTCTTTCTTTCTTTCTTTCTTTCTTTCTTCTTTCTTTCACACAGTTTCACTCTTGTTGCCCAGGCTGGAGTGCAATGGCTCGATCTTGGCTCACTGCAACCTCCGCCTCCCTGGTTCAAGCGATTCTCCTGCCTCAGCCTCCCAAGTAGCTGGGATTAAATTTTTCTTTCTTTTGTTTTCCCCCGGACTTGGATAATTTTTCTTTTTTAATTTGAAAACCTGTTTAAAGTGTTTCATCTACCTCTTAAAAATCAAATTATGCATGATTTTAAAAAATTGTTTATTGTGACAAAACACATTATATGAGATATATCCACTTAAAATTTTAGGTGCACAGTATAGTATTGTTAACTATAAGCACAGTGTTGTATAACAGATCTCTAGAATTTCTTACCTTGCATGACTGAAACTCTATACCCATTACATAGCAACTTTCCATTTTCCTCTCCCTCCAGCACATTGAGATCACCACTCTACTTTGTTCTGGGAGTCGTGTACATAAAATGGAGTATATTTTAACCATAAAAAAGAAAATTTGGTCATATGCAACAACATGGATAAATTTTGAGGACATTATGCTTAGTAGAATAGGCCTGTCAGAGAAGAAGTACTACATGATTCCACTTATATGAAGTATCAAAAGTAGCCATACTCATAGAAATAGGATTTTCTTTTCAAATGAAAGATAAGTGGAAGATAATCTAGAAGAAAAGTTATATAATAGGTTTACTGATGAAGCACATCCTTGTGATAGAAAAAGCATAAAAGGCTTGGGGAAAAAGCATAAAGCATATGGGTAAAGGACTAAAAGAAGATTGGTTTGACTATAGCAGAGATATCAGGGATCAACCTGGCGCAAGGTGAGGCAGGAGAGACATGTAGTGGATAAATCACAAAAAAAAAAATCTATGACTTATTAAGAAATTATGCACTTAGTTTTAGGAAATTTGGAAGATTTTTTTCTTAAATATTTTCTAAATATTTATCACTTAGCTTATGTTTCCTTTACTTTATTTTCCAACTATTCAATCAGTATTACTTGGGGTGAGGGACAAATACAATGATTACATATGAATTGAATGTGCTATTTATTGATATATTTTGATAGGAAACTGTAATATATTCTAAATTCCAGTTGAGAATACTAATTTTTAAAGTGTTAAATATATTTTGTTTCTCAAATCATTTCTTTTTTCTACAAAATTATTTAGTTGTTAGTGTTATGTTTCTTCTTGGTCATTTTAATCATTATCACTATTTTTCTTAACTACCTAATTAACAGCGAATATGTATTCATTAAAAAATGACTGCTATGATGATTTAATTCCTTGATTGAGTAGGGTCTTTCAGTCTTTTTTTGCTGTAACTCTCTTTTTCTGAATGGTAGACTTGAGTGAAGCTCTGAATAAATACATGAGATGTAGATGAGATAAGTTTCACTTCTGACTATTTGGGAACAGAACTGTTACCTGCCCTACCAGTCCTCTCTTCCCCTCAACCCACACGACAAAAGAGTGAAGTCATTATAGGTTTCTGTTTATTATTTAAGGGTTAAGAGTAGAAGTCAGGTTGGAGGACATATACATTCTTAACACAAATTTTTCATATCATTTTTTTTCTGATAATTGCCACAGATTCAGAAGAACAATGAAGTTACAGTGTTGTATGGCCATTAGATGTCTTACAATTCATGATGATTTAAAGATTAAAGTAGCAGGAGACATTATGAAGTAGAAAACCAGATATTTGAGGACAGACATAATATAGCAAAGGAGTACATGGCCCAGAAGAAAAAGACAGTGACGTAATTGAAAGGTGAGTTAAGAGCAAAATGGATACTTATAAAGAGTGGTGAATTATAATATCTAGCTGTAAAATAAAGAATACTGAAAAAGCATTTTGAAAAAAAAATACAGTGAATTCAGTTTCTTTTGTGTTGTAATCAGAGATGTCATATGGCCCCCAAATGTCCAAATCAAGAACAGATAACTGTTAAACTTATGAGAAATGGAGATGGGTTTGAAATGGAGATTGTACTCATTAGCATATAGAAGGTTGAATTACGGAGTGGGTCACCCCAACAGAAGTAGTGGATACAGACAGAAGAGAAATGAGATACGCCAAAAAAAAAAAAAAAAAAAAAAAAAAAAAAAAAAAAAAAAAAAAAAAAAGACTGGGGAAATTAACATTTAGTATTTTAATGGTGCGTGTGGCATTCATGAGAAAATCAGAGAAGAAAGGGCCGGGCCAGAGAAGTAGGAGAATATGGTGTCAAGGAAACCAATGGAAAAGAGGGAGGGAAGCACTACAAAACAATGACAATTTCTGTTGAATTGCAACATATATATATATATGCCCACATGATTTAGTAACCAAAGTGTGATTAGTGACCTTGGCAATGGAATTCCAGTACACTGATAAAATTCAAGTAATAATTCAAAAAATAAAGAAATGATGGGAGTGGCAAGAGGTACAGAATTTGCTAAGTTGCAGTTTGCTAGCATGAAAGCAAAAGAGTGACACCAACAATACAAAGCGCAGAAGAGAAGTCAAGGGATACTTAATTTTACTGTTTTTCATTTCAGAAGACAAATACATACATACAAAATTGCTTAACAAAGAACATGCTCGAATATAGTTAAAATAAAACAGGAGCAAGAGATTTAGTCTAAATAATAGGTAGACAGATCCAGTTTACAAAGGAGTTGACCCCTTTCAGTGGGTGTGTGGAAAATATAACAGAGGAAAGGAAATCTGGAAGGTCTACCAAGTGTTTTCTAATTCATTGGTGAAAAATGCCATTAGATTTTACCTTATGACTAAGTATAATATAGGTTATGTAATATACATTTTATTTATCATTTCTATAAAAATGATGTATATTATCTTAATATAAATTTTTATATTAATAGTTGTATTTGTATTATAATTATTATAATTATATATTTGATATAACACTTCTCTATTTAACAACACATTTGAATAAACAATGCTCTTTATCTCCAGACCTGACTATGTAACAGAATTTGCTTTGCTTGATACAACAAACCAGACTTTTTTCTCTTTTCGTCTTTTTTTGTTCCTGGCAAATCAAAGTATTGAACTGCAGCAGTTGGCTTATAGAAACTCAGGTCAGAGGAAAGTGGATTGCTCTGGATTGCTGATGTTTCAAAAGTTTTATTCAGTCTTTGAGAGATAAGTAAATGATCTCAAATAAAACTTTTCACAGCCCTATTTTACTTCCTTTATCTTCTAAGTGGAGCCCCTTGTCAGCCTTTGATCCTACACCACTAAAGTTTCCAGTAATTCAGCTGTCCCAGAATGATATGTTCTATAGCATTTCTGTAATTGCAAACCAGCTGGTAGAACTTCGAGAGACCAACAAAAATATGTTAAACAGTTACTTTAAAAACTATTAGTTGCTAAATTACACTCGTTTCCCTCACCACTTGAAGTATACTGCACAAAAAAATAGGCCCAGAATTACCTAATTAAAAGAGAGAAAAAAATTTTCTTTGCAATTTACGTTTAAGCAGAAGCATATTTTTATAATAACTCTGCAGCTGTATTTTTCTCTAGTGCCTTTTCCTAACAAAATATATGCCATATTCAATAATCCGTTCACCTGTAGGTCTATTGGGCACTGCTAATAATAACTAGACCTTTGCTATTTGTAGAGAAATCAGCTCAGTGAAAATGGGGTCAGAAAAATCTCTTTTTCAATATATGCACAATTTCCTATAGAAAAGAAGGCTTGTTTGGATAGCTCCCCAATAAAAAGAAACAAAATTTCAAAATACTTTAATTCTATTTCATTATTTTAATGAAAATATATTACATAATTTGTTATTTTATTATTAAATTATAAAATATGTGCAGAACAGTATTATTCAGGAGTAAAGATTTGTTTATACAAATACATATTACACAAATAGAATTAACGGTAGTTTTGCTATCAATCATCTGTTATTTTTATGCTTATACTTAAATCATACTTTTACTTCCTCACTTGAAGGTTTAACTACAGGTTGATGACAGTGAAAGATACATTATTACACTGGACTGAGAGAGTGTGAGGAAAAATTTGATAAGATTTGTTTCTCTGGCGATATGACTCTGTATGTTTTTCTGAAGCTATGTAGAGTTTTTAAACCTGTCTTTAAAAATTGTAAAGATTTCACAATGAAAATGCACTGTTTTGGGGGGAATTTCAGAGAATGATATATGATTAAATCAAAACTGAAAGAACTGATTTACTTGAGTTCAATCATTCAAAGAAGAGAAAGCAGTCACTTTTCCACTCCTCTTGAATTGTACCCAGGGATTTGTTGATCTTCTGCGTAGCAAGAACTGAATAAACTACGTTTTAAAACCTCTATGCAAGCTTTAAGGACTATGAATGACAGATTTTAAGATATTTACAAGATTATTCCCTAGATTTCTACAATAAATAAAGCCTGCATTCTACAAAGATCTGTAATCCACATTTCCTATGATTATTTGTTTATAATGCTTTTAGATTCAACACAATCAACTAATTGCTATATTGATTTAAAAGTCAATAAGTTATCTTTAAAAAGTTCTTAAAACATTTTCTTTCTACTGTGCATTATATTTAATCCTAATTATACAAAGGAATCATTCTGTAAACACCCTAAGATAATGATGTAAGCACTATAAGAATTACATAGTATTTCCAAAAGTACTTTAACCTTTTATCAATTATAATGAATTTGACTTTATTTAATGGCATTCTTTAAGAATATGCAAGGAGGCGGAGCAAGATGGCCGAATAGGAACAGCTCCAGCCTCCAGCTCCCAGCGCCAGCGACACAGAAGACAGGTGATTTCTGCATTTTCAACTGAGGTACTGAGTTCATCTCACTAGGGAGTGCTGAACAATCCGTGCTGGTCAGCTGCTGCAGCCCGACTAGCGAGAGCTGAAGCAGGGCGAGGCATCGCCTCACCTGGGAAGCGCAAAAGGGAAGGGAATCCCTTTTCCTAGCCAGGGGAACTGAGACACACAACACCTGGAAAATCAGGTACCTCCCACCCCAATACTGTGCTTTAAGCAAACGGGCACACCAGGAGATTATATCCCACACCTGGCCAGGAGGGTCCCACGCCCACGGAGCCTTCCTTATTTCTAGCACAGCAGTCTGCGATCTACCAGCAAGGCAGCAGCGAGGCTGGGGGAGGGGCGCCCACCATTGCTGAGACTTAAGTAGGTAAACAAAGCCCTGGGAAGGTTGAACTGGGTGGAGCTCACAGCAGCTCAAGGAGGCCTGCCAGTCTCTATAGACTCCACCGCTGGGGACAGGGCAGAGCTAAACAACAACAACAACAAAAAGCAGCAGAAACCTCTGCAGACGCAAACGACTCTGTCTGACAGCTTTAAAGAGAGCAGTGGATCTCCCAACACAGAGGTTAAGATCTGAGAAGGGACAGACTGCCTGCTCAAGTGGGTCCCTGACCCCTGAGTAGCCTAACTGGGAGACATCCCCCACTAGGGGCAGACCGACACCCCACACCTCACACGGTAGAGTACACCCCTGAGAGGAAGCTTCCAAAGCAAGAATCAGACAGGTACACTCGCTGTTCAGCAATATTCTATCTTCTGCAGCCTCTGCTGCTGATACCCAGGCAAACAGGGTCTGGAGTGGACCTCAAGCAATCTCCAACAGACCTACAGCTGAGGGTCCTGACTGTTAGAAGGAAAACTAACAAACAGGAAGGACACCCACACCAAAACCCCATCAGTACGTCACCATCATCAAAGACCAGAGGCAGATAAAACCACAAAGATGGGGAACAAGCAGGGCAGAAAAGCTGGAAATTTGAAAAATAAGAGCACATCTCCCCCTACAAAGGAACACAGCTCATCGCCAGCAACGGATCAAAGCTGGACGGAGAATGACTTTGACGAGATGAGAGAAGAAGGCTTCAGTCCATCAAACATCTCAGAGCTAAAGGAGGAATTACGTACCCAGTGCAAAGAAACTAAAATCTTAAAAAAGAGTGGAAGAATTGATAACCAGAATAATTAATGCAGAGAAGACCATAAACGAACTGACAGAGATGAAAACCATGACATGAGAAGTACGTGACAAATGCACAAGCTTCAGTAACCGACTCGATCAACTGAAAGAAAGAGTATCAGCGATTGAGGATCAAATGAATGAAATGAAGTGAGAAGAGAAATAAAGAAAAAAGAAGAATAAGAAATGAACAAAAGCTGTAAGAAGTATGGGATTATGTATAAAGACCAAATCTACATCTGATTGGGGTGCCTGAAAGTGAGGGGGAGAATGGAACCAAGTTGGAAAACACTCTTCAGGATATCATCCAGGAGAACTTCCCCAACCTAGTAGGGCAGGCCAACATTCAAATTCAGGAAATACAGAGAACACCACAAAGATACTCCTCGAGAAGAGCAACTCCAAGACACATAATTGCCAGATTCACCAAAGTTGAAATGAAGGAAAAAATCTTAAGGGCAGCCAGAGAGAAAGGTCAGGTTACCCACAAAGGGAAGCCCATCAGACTAACAGCAGATCTCTCGGCAGAAACTCTACAAGCCAGAAGAGAGTGGGGGCCATTATTCAACATTCTTAAAGAAAAGAATTTTCAACCCAGAATTTCATATCCAGCCGAACTAACTTTCATAAGTGAAGGAGAAATAAAATCCTTTACAGATAAGCAAATGCTTAGAGATTTTGTCATCACCAGGACTGCCTTACAAGAGACCGTGAAGGAAGCACTAAACATGGAAAGGAACAACTGGTACCAGCCATTGCAAAACATGCCAAAATGTAAAGACCATCGAGGCTAGGAAGAAACTGCATCAACTAACGAGCAAAATAACCAGTTAATATCATAATGGCATGATCAAGTTCACACATAACAATATTAACCTTAAATGTAAATGGACTAAATGCTCCCATTAAAAGACACAGACTGGCAAACTGGATAAAGAGTCAAGACCCGTCAGTCTGGTATATTCTGGAGACCCATCTCACATGCAGCGACATACACAGGCTCAAAATAAAGGGATGGAGGAAGATCTACCAAGCAAATGGAAAACAAAAATAAAAAAACAGGGGTTGCAATACTAGTCTCTGATAAAACAGACTTTAAACCATCAAAGATCAAAAGAGACAAAGAAGGCCATTATATAATGGTAAAGGGATCAATTCAACAGGAAGAGCTAACTATCCTAAATATATATGCACCCGATACAGGAGCACCCAGATTCATAAAGCAAGTCCTTAGAGACTTACAAAGAGACTTAGACTCTCATACAATAATAATGGAAGACTTCAACACCCACTGTCAACATTAGACAGATCAATGAGACAGAAAGTTAACAAGGACATCCAGGAATTGAACTTTTCTCTGCAGCAAGCAGACCTAATAGACATCTACAGAACTCTCCACCCCAAATCAACAGAATATACATTCTTCTCAGCACCACATCACACTTATTCCAAAATTGACCACATAATTGGAAGTAAAGCACTCCTCAGCAAATGTACAAGAACAGAAATTATAACAAACTGTCTCTCAGACCACAGTGCAATCAAACTACAACTCAGGACTAAGAAACTCAATCAAAACTGCTCAACTACATGGAAACTGAATAACCTGCTCCTGAATGACAACTGGGTATATAACGAAATGAAGGCAGAAATAAAGATGTTCTTTGAAACCAATGAGAACAAAGATACAACATACCAGAATCTCTGGGACACATTTAAAGCAGTGTGTAGAGGGAAATTTATAGCACTAAATGCCCACAAGAGAAAGTGGGAAAGATCTAAAATTGACACTCTAACATCACAATTAAAAGAACTAGAGAAGCAAGAGCAAACACATTCAAAAGCTAGCAGAAGGCAAGAAATAACTAAGATCAGCGCAGAACTGAAGGGGATAGAGACACAAAAAATCCTCCAAAAAATCAATGAATCCTGGAGTTGGTTTTTTGAAAAGATCAACAAAATTGATAGACCGCTAGCAAGACTAATAAAGAAGAAAAGAGAGAAGAATCAAATAGACGCAATAAAAAATGATAAAGGGGATATCACCACCGACCCCACAGAAATACAAACTACCATCAGAGAAAACTATAAACACCTCTATGCAAATAAACTAGAAAATCTAGAAGAAATGGATAATTTCCTGGACACTTACACTCTCCCAAGACTAAACCAGGAAGAAGCTGAATTCCTGAATAGACCAATAGCAGGCTCTGAAATTGAGGCAGTAATTAATAGCCTACCAACAAAAAAAAGTCCAGGACCAGATGGATTCACAGCTGAATTCTACCAGAGGTACAAGGAGGAGCTGGTACCATTCCTTCTGAAACTATTGCAATCAATAGAAAAAGAGGGAGTAGTCCCTAACTCATTTTATGAGGCCAACATCATCCTGATACCAAAGCCTGGCAGAGACACAACAAAAAAAGAGAATTTTAGACCAATATCCCTGATGAACATCGATGCAAAAATCCTCAATAAAATACTGGCAAACCAGATCCAGCAGCACAACAAAAAGCTTATCCACCATGATCAAGTGGGCTTTATCCCTGGGATGCAAGGCTGGTTCAACATACACAAATCAATAAACATAATCCAGCATATAAACAGAACCAAAGACAAAAACCACCTGATTATCTCAATAGATGCAGAAAAGGCCTTTGACAAAATTCAACTGCCCTTCATGGTAAAAACGCTCAACAAATTTGGTATTAATGGAACGTATCTCAAAATAATAAGAGCTATTTATGACAAACTCACAGCCAATATCATACTGAATGGGCAAAAACTGGAAAAATTCCCTTTGAAAACTGGCACAAGACAGGGATGCCCTCTCTCACCACTCCTATTCAACATGGTGTTGGAAGTTCTGGCTAGGGCAATTAGGCAAGAGAAAGAAATCAAGGGTATTCAGTTAGGAAAAGAAGAAGTCAAATTGTCCCTGTTTGCAGATGACATGATTGTATATTTAGAAAACCCCATTATCTCAGCCCAAAATCTCCTTAAGCTGATAAGCAACTTCAGCAAAGTCTCAGGATACAAAATTAATGTCCAAAAATCACAAGCATTCTTATACACCAGTAACTGACAAACAGAGAGCCAAATCATGAATGAACTTCCATTCACAATTGCTTCAAAGAGAATAAAATACCTAGGAATGCAACTTACAAGGTATGTAAAGGACCTCTTCAAGGAGAACTACAAACCACTGCTCAGTGAAATAAAAGAGGACACAAACAAATGGAAGAACATGCCATGCTCATGGATTGGAAGAATCAATATCGTGAAAATGGCCATACTGCCCAAGGTAATTTATAGATTCAATGCCATCCCCATCAAGCTACCAATGAGTTTCTTCACAGAATTGGAAAATAACTGCTTGAAAGTTCATATGGAACCAAAAAAGAGCCTGCATTGCCAAAACAATCTTAAGTCAAAAGAACAAAGCTGGAGGCATCACGCTACCTGACTTCAAATTATACTACAAGGCTACAGTAACCAAAACAGCATGGTACTGGTACCAAAACAGAGATATAGACCAATGGAACAGAACAGAATCCTCAGAAATAATACCACACATCTACAGCCATCTGATCTTTGACAAACCTGAGTAAAACATGAAATGTGGAAAGGATTCCCTATTTAATAAATGGTGCTGGGAAAATTGGCTAGCCATAAGTAGAAAGCTGAAACTGGATCCTTTCCTTACTGTTTATACGAAAATTAATTCAAGATGGATTAGAGACTGAAATGTTAGACCTAATACCATAAAAACCCTAGAGGAAAACCTAGGTAATACCATTCAGGACATAGGCATGAGGAAGGACTTCATGTCTAAAACACCAAAAGCAACGGCAACAAAAGCCAAAATTGACAAATGGGATCTAATTAAACTAAAGCACTTCTGCACAGCAAAAGAAACTACCATCAGAGTGAACAGGCAACCTACAGAATGGGAGAAAATTTTTGCAATCTACTCATCAGACAAAGGGCTAATATCCAGAACCTACAAAGAACTCAAACAAATTTACAAGAAAAAAACAAACAACCCCATCAAAAAGTGGGCAAAGGATATGAACAGACATTTCTCAAAAGAAGACATGCATACAGCCAACAGACACATGAAAAAATGCTCATCATCACTGGCCATCAGAGAAATGCAAATCAAAACCACAATGAGATACCATCTCACACCAGTTAGAATGGCGATCATTAAAAAGTCAGGATACAGCAGGTGCTGGAGAGGATGTGGAGAAATAGGAACACTTTTAAACTGTTGGTGGGATTGTAAACTAGTTCAACCATTATGGAAAACAGTATGGCGATTCCTCAAGGATCTAGAACTAGAAGTACCATATGACCCAGCCATCCCATTACTCGGTATATACCCAAAGGATTATAAATCATGCTGCTCTAAAGACACATGCACACGTATGTTTATTGCGGCACTATTCACAATAGCAAAGACTTGGAATCAACCCAAATGTCCATCAGTGACAGATTGGATGAAGAAAATGTGGCACATATACACCATGGAATACTATGCAGCCATAAAAAAGGATGAGTTTGTGTCCTTTGTAGGGACATGGATGCAGCTGGAAACCATCATTCTCAGCAAACTATTGCAAGAACAGGAAACCAAACACCGCATGTTCTCACTCATAGGTGGGAACTGAACAATGAGAACACTTGGACTCGGGAAGGGGAACATCACACACCGGGGCCTATCATGGGGAGGCGGGAGGGGGAGGGATTGCATTGGGAGTTATACCTGATGTAAATGACGAGTTGATGGGTGCTGACGATTTGATGGGTGCAGCACAGCAACATGGCACAAGTATACATATGTAACAAACCTGCATGTTATGCACATGTACCCTAGAACTTGAAGTATAATAATAATAATAATAAAAGAAAAAAAAAGAAAGGAAAAAAAAGAATATCAAAGTGCCTGTCTGAAGCATTAGTCTTCCAGTACTTACACATTTTATATATAAACATATATTTTATATAAATATAATTTTTAATAATCTTGTAAATTCAAGTAACTTGAAATGCTCAGTTGCTAATTAGAATGGACAAATTTATGAAAAATTTGATCAACGTGAATAAAAACTCTTGCTCCTCAAACTTATCGTTTTTCTTTTTTTAAACTTTTTCTTAAAAGTAGAATTTTTGCTTGCATTTGTAAGATAATTTCTCATTTTCTTCCTTGAATATTCTTTAAGTTTATTGAAACTTTAGCTTTGATGATGAATTTAGCTATAGATGGTGATATGGTTTGGCTGTGTCCCCACCCAAATCTCATCTTGAATTGAAACTCCCACAATTCCCATGTGTCAGGGAAGGAACCTGGTTGGAGCTGAATGAATTATGGGGGCAGGTCTTTCCTGCACTATTCTTGTGGTATTGAATGAGTCTCATGAGATCTGATAGTTTTAAAAATGGGAGTTTCGTGCACAAGCTCTCTTTGATGCTGCCATCCACATAAGATGTGACTTGCTCCTCCTTGCCTTCCTCAATGAATGTGAGGTCTCCCCAGCCATGTGGAGCTGTAAGTCCAATAAACCTCTTTCTTTTGTTAATTGCCCAATCTCAGGTATGTCTTAGCAGCATGAAAACAGACTAATACAGCATATTTATACCAGTATGGTGGCACTGAAAAAATACTTGAAAATGTGGAAGTGACTTTGGAATTGGGTAACAGGCAGAGACTGGAAGAGCTTGGAGGGCACAGAAGAGACAGAAAAATGTGGGAAAGTTTGTAACTCCCTAGAGACTTGTTGAATGGCTTTGACCAAAATGCTGAAAATGATATGGACAATGACATCCAGGCAGGGGTGGTCTCAGATGGAGATGAGGAACTTATTTGCAACTGGAGCAAAGGTGACTCTTGTTAAGCTTTAGCAAAGAGATTGGTGGCATTTTGCCCCTGCCCTAGAAATATATAGAAGGTTGAAATTGAGAGACATGATTCAGAGTATCTGGTGGAAGAAATTTCTAAGCAGCGAAACATTCAAGAGTTGACTTGGGTGCTGTTAAAGGCATTCACTTTTATAAGGGAAGCAGAGCATAAAAGTTTGGAAAATTTGCAGCTTAACAATGCAATAGAAAATAAAAACCCATTTTCTGAGGACAAATTTAAACCTGCTGCAGAAATTTGCATAAGTAATGAGGAACTGAATGTTATTCACCAAGACATTGGGAAAAATATCTACAGTGCATGTCAGAGGTCTTCAAGGCAACCCCTCCCATCACAGGCCCAGAGGTTTAGGAGGAAAAATGGTTTTGTGGGCTGGGCCCAGGATCCCTCTGCTGTTTGCAGTCTAGGGACTTGGTACCCTGCATCCCAGCCACTCTAGCTGTGACTAAAATGGGCCAAGGTACAGTATGGGCATTGTTTCAGAGAGTGGGCGCTCCAAGCCTTGGCAGCTGCCATATGTCATTGAGCCTGTGGGTGCACACAAGTCAAGAGTTGAGGTTTGGGAATCTCCGTATAGATTTCAGAAGATGTATGGAAATGCCTGGATGCCCTGGCAAAAGTTTGCCAAAGGGGCGGGACCCCCATGGAGAGCCTCTGTTAGGACAGTGGAGATGGCAAATGTGGGGTCAGAACCTCCACACAGAGTCCCTATGGGGGCACTGCCTAGTAAAGTCGTGAGAAGAGGGTCACCATCCTCCAGACCCCAGACTAGTAGATTCACTGACAGCTTACACCATTCACCTGGAGAAACCTCAGACACTTAACACTAGCCCATGAAAGCAGCCAGGAGGGGGGATATACTCTGCAAAGTCACAGGAGAAGAGCTGCCCAAGACCATGGGAACTCACTTCTTGCATCAGCGGGGCCTGGATGTGATACATGGAGTCAAAGGAGATCGTTTTGGAGCTTTAAGATTTGACCGCCCTGCGGGATTTCAGACTTTCATGGGGCCTGTAGCCCCTTTGTTTTGGCCAATTTCTCCCATTTGGAATGGCTGTATTTACCCAATGTGTGTATCCCCATTGTATCTAGGAAGCAATTAACCTACCTTTGATTTTACAGGCTCATAGGCATAAAGGACTTGCCTTGTCTCAGATGAGATGTTGGACTATCAATTTTGAGTTAATGCTGAAATGAGTAAAGACTTTTAGGGAATGTTGGGAACATGATTGGTTTTGAAATGTGAGAACATGAGATTTTGGGGGGTGGGTAGGGGTGAAATGATATGGTTTGGCTGTGTTCCCAACCAACTCTCATCTTGAATTTTAACTCCCACAACTCCCACGTGTCCTGGGAGGAAACTGGTGGGAGGTGATTGAATTATGGGGATGGGTATTTCCTGTGCTATTCATAGGACGGTGAATGAGACTCATGAGATCTGATAGTTTTTAAAATGGGAGTTTCTGTGCACAATCTGTCTTTGCTGCCACCATCCATGTAAGATGTAACTTGTTCCTCCTTGCCTTCTGCTATGATTGTGAGGCCTCGGCAGCTGTGTGGAACTGTAAGTCCAATAAATCTCTCTCTCTCTTTTTTTTTTTTTTTTGTAAATTGCCCTGTGTCAGGTAAGTCTTTTCAGCAGTGTGAAAAGAGACTAATACAGATGGGATTGGCCAAACTAGTATGTATTTCAATGAAAATTTAAAAAATTGTTTTTAACACATGTATTATTTTCCTATGTAGATTGTCATCCTTCATAATCTTCTTGAACAAGCATTGATGAATAGTAGTCAAGAGTATAAATATAGCTACAAGAATTTAAGAAGCTACAGATTTCAGTTAAGAAAAATGCAGAGAAGTAGATCACTGCAGTGCCTCCAGCACAGTGAAAAAAAATGTGATTATTTTCCAGTTTGATGGTGAATATAAAGGTAAATATATTGCAATCTTTATCATTGAACTTAGGAAATTAAAATTACAAATGAGAATTAAGATTATTATTTGAGCTTTACAAACTACATAGGTTACCAAGGATTTCCAATGCCATTTGAAGAACGAGAATTACGAATGTGCCTTCTACCCTATAGAGCATCTTCTGAACACAAATTAAGAAAAATTTAGAGCCTCCATTGAGTTCCTATTCATTTTTTTTTCACTTTTTTTTTTATCACTTTCTTCCTTTACTTTTCCTTTTTTTTCTTATAATTTTAGAGACTATCATGAAAAGAAAATGGGTTATGGTTTTACACAGCAACACCTTATACTGAATTGTAAGAGTGATTAATCTGTGGACTTCCCAGAGCAGGGAAAGTATGGATTTGTGAAAATATATTGATGTTCTGTTTGGGATTGGTAGTCCTACTTCTCTAGCATATTTCAAAGAGATCTTGGGAACATGATTTGGAAGATATGTAATTAAATACCTAAATAGCTTTGGAATTTTTAACAAAAAGCATACTATGAAATCTACAGTAGACAAAGCTTGGGATATATATATATTTTTTTTTAATTTAGTGTGTGGTTGTGTGTGTGTGTGTGTGAGAGAGAGAGAGAGAGAGAGAGAGAGAGAGAGAGAGAGAGAGAGAGAGAGAGAAACAACACATTTTACCACCAAACAGGATTGGAGAATGGATTGGAGAGCTATTTTGGAATGTAAAACATTGTACTAGAAAGACAAGATGCTAGTCAGTTCATTAGAAAGTCTCCTGGTTACTGGATAGTTATAATGATGTGACCAAGAGTTTACTGTTTGCAGCTACTGCTATAAGATGATACACCATTCAGTGTATCATTGACATGCTTTTTACTTATCTATCAGAGTTCCTCACAAAAATTTGGTTTTGGATCAGGTGGAACTGAATAGATATCCATGAAGTTTCAGGATAGATCCCTTTGCCTTCCTTTAAATCTTTTAAATATATGTTGTTAAGCATTTTTACTCACATAGACCTTTCTTCATACCTTAGGTATTGCAGTCACCACCTATTACTATGTTCATCTCCTTTTCCTCCTCCTCCTCTTCCTCCTCCTTCTACTTTTTCTTCTTCTTGCCTCTTTCCTCTTCCTTCTCAGCTTCCTTCCTCTGATCCTGCTTTGCCCCCTCTCGCTATCTGTCAGCAGTAAGCCAAGTAAGGAAGAGAGACTGAGCAGAAATATAAAATTAGTGCACGGTGCAGGCTAAGCTGGAAATAAGACCAGGGAGAGAATATATTAAGAAATAAATTAGGCCACATTGATGCATTTTGCCTGTACATTAGAAGCAATTAGGAACCTCTCATAGCTATAAGCTGAGATAGTGAAGTACTTTGACCTATATTCCGAGATCCTTCAGCCACAAAAAAGACAATGGGTACCAAACAAAGAGATAGAACAGATTAGTGTAGATTAGATGGAAGGCAATTTTAGGGGTTCAGGAGACTGATGGTAGGGTGTTCAGAGGTATAATTGTAAATTATGTAAGTAAAGTAAAAGGTTGAAAAATATTTAACATGAAAAATCATCACCATTACTGCCTGAGAAACTGAAAAGTGGCCAAAGAAATGCATTAAAGAATATTGTTGTTTAGTTACTTTGGACTCAAGCCTATTAGGAAAGGAAATTTTATATTATCGCTGGAGCATACATAATAGAAGGAGTTCCAGCATTCAAAATATAGGTATCTCTATAATGTGAACATTATGTTTCATAGGTTTATATAACTTGAAGTTCTTACTAAAATCATGAGCTCTCACAAAATAGCATTGGTGAAACATTATTTAGCAGGTAAAGTTTACATCACCAGCAATGAATTTGATAAGGGTTTAAATTGTTTTAAATGTTTCATAGATAAATACTTGAATTGTGACTTTACCAGAAGGGTGAAAAATCAAATTTAAGTAGATTATAGGTTAATTTTAGGGTATATTAAGATACTGTTGAAGCATCTAAACTGCACATGTATTCCCTTTAATCATGCTTTCATATGAAAAATTTTCAAAAGCCTGTTACTTCAGGGGTCCATTTAACTCTTCATTCACTCCTCTCCAGGAAACAAAGTATGATTTAACTGATTTATGAGTTTGAGGAAAAAAAATGTGTGGATGACTCTAAACATTATATATTCTCCTTTTGCATGTATCTGCCTGCAGAAAAGAGGATTTTGATTTCCTCTTGTAACATGGTGTCAGGAATTGGCCCTGCTGTGGTAATCATCTGTGTTTCTTCTTATGTAGAGATGTTTGAGTGCACAAACCTATTTTGTACAACAATCAAAAAGGAGTAACTCCACTTTACTTACCATTTCTTCCAAACAAGATTTTGTATAACTTTTAATCTGAAAAAAACTGTAAACATTCAGAAAAGTTTAAAGAGGTATACAAAGAATGCTTATATATACTATCTAAATTCAAAAAGTGCAAGAGTGGGTTAACATTAAAGATTCAGTCAATTTAGTTGATCATGTCAGTCAAATTTCAAAGAAAAAATATTTATAAAATTTGACCTCTATTTCTGATAAAATAGCAAACAAAGAAACTCAGGAAATTAAGAACAGAAAATAACATCTCATTTTGATGAAGGATATCCTAACATATCTTGAACATATATCATAAAGTTGAAATATTGAATATTTTTTCACTGAATTAAGGATAACAATAATATATTATTACAACTCTTATTTAACAAGAAGAAGAATTATAGATATAAAGTTTAAAAGGAATAAACAACAGAATGAACTGTCATTACTGGCTGATGTCATAATTGTATAATAATGCATTCAAAAGAATTATAAAATATTTTCAACTAAAATGAATAATTGGGTTTAGGAAGACTGCTGGATATTTAGTCAATACCATAACTATCAGTTTTATTTATCTAAATAATCATTCTATAACACGGATGTTATTTTGAAATCTAATGCCATTTACAATATAATAAAAATCAAAAGTGTAGGAAAAAATCCTAGTGAAGAATGTGAAAAACCACTACACTAAAAATTACTAAATATTGCTGGAAAAATGCAAAGATCAATTAAAAAATAAAGAGCAATACATGTTTATACCTTGAAATATTCAGTATTGTTAAAATATCAATTTTCTTAAAATTAATCTATATATTCAATACAATAAGTCTTCCTAGGTATTTGGTATCTGTAGGTGTAAATTCACTAGCTTGTTCAAAATGTATATGTTATGTCAAAGTATCTGGAAAGCCATACTACCTTAAAGTAAAAACCTAGAGGACTAACACTATGATAGTACAAGGCTTTCTATTAAAATACTTTTTTAAAAAGTGATTTAGGTAATATAATACCAGTTAAAAATGCAAAACTGAGGGAATGGAACAGAATGGGAAGTAAAAGCCTAGGCTCACATATTATAGTCACTTAACATTTAACAAAGTACGACTGTTAATCACACAAAAAATGGAAAAATGGATGATTATTTCAATAAACACAGATTGAGCATATCTGTATGAAAACATAAAATAATTTGACATATACTTCACATCATAGAAAGTATATCATTTGAGATGGATGATAGCTCTAAATGATGAATATAAACAAGCCTCTGAAAAAAAGATGAGACATCTTTATAACTTTGGGTAAGAACATACTTCTTAAGTAGATAATTAAATAATTAATTATAAAAGAATAAATCTTTTGAACTCATTAAAATTAAAAGCTTTTTTACAGCAAAGGACAGCATTAAGATATTGAAAAGCCAAGCCACCAGTCTTAAAATATATAACTAACAAAGAACATATTTTATATCCAATATATTAAAAAAATCCTATAGTGAGATAAGAAAAAGACAACAGTTCATTTTTTAAATGATTAAAAACCTTGAATAGGTACTTTATAGCAGAGGATAAAACTATGTCCAACAAGCATGATAAAATTATTTCTCAAAGAAATGCAGATGAAAACAACAGCAGGGTACTACTTCACACACATTCAAAGGTTATACTTAGAAAGTCTATCAAGGTAAGTATTTTACTGTAATCCCAGACTTTTGGGAGGTGAGGCAGGAGGATCGCTTAAGACCAGGAGTTTAAAACCATTCTGGACAATAAAGTAAGACTTCGTTTCTACAAAAAATAAAAGTAAAAAATGAAACTTAGCTGTGTGTGGTTGCACTTGCCTGTAGTCGCAGCTCCTCGGTAGGCTAAGGCAGCAAGACCACTTGAGCCCAGCAGTTCAAGGCTACCGTGAGCCATGGTCACAACACTGCACTCTATTCTGGGTGACGGATCAAGGCCTCATCTCAAAATAAAAACAAAAACAGAAAGTATTTGAAAGACGGGGAGCAACTGAAACTGTTCATCAATGCCAGTGGGAATGCAAAGTGGCAGATACTTTGGGAAGCTTTTTCAATACCTACTAAAGTAAAACACAGGCCTACCCTGTGATCTAGCAATTATATTTGTAGTTACATACCCAAAAGAAATGAGCCTATGTAGCAACAAAAAGATATTCATAAGAACTTACATAAGAATTTTATTTGTAATTGCCCCAAATCTTTGTCACACAAATATCCATTAAGCAGACAACTAATAAACATATTTTATTTATTTAGTGAAATACTACACAGCAAAATAAAATCAAACTCCTGATAAATAAAGTCTCACTTGATTTTGAGCAAAATAAGACAACTTTACATACTCTAGGACTCCATTTAGATAACAATTCAGAACAGTTAAAATTAATCAAAGATGAAGAAAGATAAAATAGTGGTTATATTGGGAAGTGCAGATTGTGAGTGGGACAGGGCACACATTAACTTTTTTCAAGTTTTTGTAAATATTCTGTAAATATAGATTTTTCTCATTACACTGTGGTTCCTAATGATTTATCCCTCAGTTAACTTTAAACAGTTTAATATATATATGTAACTATATCAATAAGATAAAGGAAGAAAGGAAATATAAGAAAATGACTAAACATTTTGTGTCAAAAATAACAAAATGTGATATTACTTATGTGATCTTCATATGGTTTAGGCCATAATCATTATTAAAAGTGGGGTATGTGGAATCATGACTTTTATTCCCTGTCTCAACTTCTAGTAAGACACCCTCCCTCCTAATCCTTCTCTCCAAATAAAGACAGAATTGTATTCGGCAGCAGAGATCCTTTGTAAACACCAAAGAGCAAGACATTGTAGTGAAAAAATCCACTACATCTCAATAGTAAGCTGATGATGTGCATTTTGGCCTAGTATTTCAAGAAAGTCTACAGCAAAAATTAGTTCTAAATGAGAATTGATAGACAGAACAATATGTGACATTTTACTTTATTTTCAGTATGTTCTGTAGGCCAAGATTGATTTTATATTTCAAACTGAGTTAAGTTCCATGTGAACTAGGAAGACTTAATGTGAGAGTTTTTAATTTCAATTATTGCTGCTAAGCATAACTTAGGTATCAATTTCAGTAAGTGCATTGAAGGCAGGGAGGGATCCGAAAAAATAACTTCTCTAGAGGTGTCTTCTTATATCAGCTTTCATTTAACTCTGAAGATGTTAATTGTATAAACTTCAAAAAGTATGAAAGTAATAAAAATCTTTGTACCAAAAATACTCTGCATCCAGAAGTAAAGGATGCTCGGGGCATCAAAGAAGATGTATAAGGATTAGTCACTTGGTTGGGTGACATAGACCTAAGAGCTGTGTCTAAATGATAACACAAAACAAAACAAAGAAAAATAACAATATCCTTATTTTATTACTTCTTTGAGAACTTCCCTCATTTTGTAAGTAAGAATGTAACACTACAAGTATCCCTCTCAATGTTGTGTTAGGTGCATCATGCATAGTTTTGATATGTTACATTTTATTTTCATTCAGTTCCATGAATGTTTTATTTCCTTTGAAACTTCATCATTAATTATTGTATTATTTAGATGTATATTGTTTAAATGCTAAATGTTTTCTTTCATATGCTTAAGGCTCTGTTTGCTCCTTAGGATTTTGAACACATTTAGAATTATTATGTATTTCTGGTGGGTTGATTTCCTTATCATTATGTGGTGTTTCTCTTTGTTTGTAGTAATTTTCTAGGCCCTGAATGCTACTCTAGCTAATATTTAGAGGGCCACTTTTGATTTTAATTTGCAATTAATGTTCTCCTCATATATCATTTTTCATCTTTTTTATATTCAACCTATGTATGCTGTTGAATTTGAAGCGATCTTCTAAGCAAAAAAAAAAGTTGTGAGTTTTGTTTGTTTGTTTGCTTTTTAAGCTCATTTTGACAGTCTCTGCCTTTTAGTGGCTGTACTGAGACCATTCATGTTTAGCCTAATTGTTGACATGTTAGAGCACAAAATCTACCTTTTTATTATTTATTTCATTTGTCTTTTGCCATTTGTGTTTTCTTGCCTTTCTATGGACTCCAAGAAGTCATAGGAACCCATAGAATATATTTTTAGAATTTATCTTGATATGCTTTTAGTAGTTTAAGGTGAATTGGCTTTAATAGTACTTTTGGTGGTGCATCTAGATATTACAATATACACATGGGACTCATTACCATCTCCTGGCATCAGTGTTTTACCATTTAGAATGAAACGTTAACCCAATTTAGGTGCCTTTAATTTCCCAAGTTTTCTATTGTTACCTTGTGTAACAGGTGCTATAATAATTTTTAATTATCACATATCATTTTGTAAACTCATGAGGACAATTATAGTCTATTTGTATTTACTTATATTTTTGCATTTTTCTCTTGTTCTTTTTCCTCATGATGTTCCAAGATATCTTCTTTTATTATTTACTTTCTATTCTTTAAATCCATTCTTTAAGAACTTATTCAGCCATTCTCTTTTTGGTAAATTATGATGAATTATTTAAGTTTTATTATATCTCAGAGTACTGCATGTCCTAAAGGGTCACTTAGAAGTACTTTATGTCCTAAAGTATAGCTTTGATAGCTATAGAAATTGTCATTGACTGTTCTTTACTTTCAGCACTTGAAAAATGTTTTGTATTACTTTCTGGTTTCCACTGATTCACATAAGAAATATGCTATCATTGGTCGGGCGTGGTGGTTTAGGTCTGTAATCTCAGCACTTTGGGATGTCAAGGTGGGCAGATCACGGGGTTGGGAGATCCAGACCATCCTGGCCAACATGGTGAAACCCCGTCTCTACTAAAAATACAAAAAAACTAGCCAGGCATGGCAGCGTGTGCCTGTAATCCCAGCTACTGGAGGTTGAGGCAGGTGAATTGCTTGAACCCGGGAGACGGACTCTGCGGTGAACCAAGATCATGCCACTGCACTCTAGCATGGCGACAGAGCAAGACTCTGTCTCACAAAAATAAAATAAATAAATAAATAAATAAATAAATAAGCTATCACTGAAATTAGCATTCTCTTGTAGTTAATGTGTCATTTCTCTTTAACTTTGTAGGACATTTTTCTGGACGTTACTTTTTTTAAGTTTATGTGATATGTAATGTTGTGAATTTCTTGAGCCTATCTTATTTTGAGGTTCTTTCAGTTTTTTGAGGCATCAGCAGGGTTATATTTTTGTCAAATTTGTGATGTTTTCAGCCAGTTTTTGGAATATTCTTTCAGTTCCATTATTTTTTTTCTGAACCTGGGACTTCAGTCATCTGAATGTTGAATTTTTTGTTATTGCCCCATAAGTCCCTGAGGGTCTCTTCATTTTGTTATTTAATTAAATTTTCTTTGTTGTTTAGGTTTTTTGTTGTTTGTTTTGTTCTCTTGTTTGTTTTTGAGATAGTCTCACTCTGTCGCCAAGCCTAGAGTGCAGTGGCATGATCTCAGCTCACTACAACCTCCCGCCTCCCAGGTTCAAGCGATTCTCGTTTCTCAGCCTCCCGATTAGCTGGGATTACAGGTGCATGCCACCATGCCCAGCTAATTTTTATATTTTTAGTAAAGAGGAGTTTTCACCATGTTGGCCAGACTGGTCTCAAATCCCCGACCTCTAGGGTTCAGCATGCCTCAGCCTCCCAAAGTGCTGGGATTACAGGCGTGAGCCACCGTGCCAGGCCTATTGTTTAGTTCATATAATTTTATTGATGATTCCTCAAGTTAATTGATTATATCCTCTGTCTTAGCCACTCAATTATTGAGTTCATTCAGTGAATTTTTATTTCCTTATTTTAAATATTTTTCACACTATTTTAAAATAATAGTCAATTTTTTTTTTTTTTTTTTTTTTTTTTTTTTTTTTTTTTTTTTTTTTTTTTTTTTTTTTTTTTTTTTTGAGACGGAGTCTCGCTCTGCCGCGCAGGCTGGAGTGCAGTGGCCGGATCTCAGCTCACTGCAAGCTCCGCCTCCCGGGTTCACACCATTCTCCTGCCTCAGCCTCCCGAGTACCTGGGATTACAGGCGCCCGCCACTGCGCCCGGCTAATTTTTTGTATTTTTTAGTAGAGACGGGGTTTCACCATGTTAGCCAGGATGGTCTCGATCTCCTGACCTCGTGATCCGCCCGTCTCGGCCTCCCAAAGTGCTGGGATTACAGGCTTGAGCCACCGCGCCCGGCCGTCAATTGTTTTCAATAATTTACAATGTAAGTTATTCTATAATTTCCCTTTGGTATCTTTATAAATTCTATTTCTCTGCTCTAATTTTTTGTTTCATAATTCATTTCAAGAGATTTTTTTTATTGCTTGTTGCAACATTTTATAATGACTACTGTAAAATACTTGTCTGATATATCTCTGATTTTGTGTCACTTGATTGTTTTTCTTCACTTAAATTGTGATTTTCCTGGCTTTTTGTATAATGGATGACTACTAATTTTATTCAGGACATTTTGTCTAATATATTAGAAGATTATAGGTACAATTTAAATATTCTATTTGACAAGACAGTTATTCATGTTTATCACACAGGCCTGCTTTTTCTGGGGCTGTGGTTCCATTAACATTCTAATTTTCAAAATTTGCGCTATGCAGTTTTTGGTCTGCTTGGTTTAGTTCTATTGGTGTTGTCCAATTTTTTTTATATGCTGGGGTTTACACTGTTCTCTGATTATGTTGCTTGATTGGGTAGAAGAAGTTTACCTAGGCCATCATGGCTCAAAGAAGGGGGACAGACTTTCTGGCCAGTGTGGACAAGTGCATTCCAGACCTTGTGTTTAATGTAAGTGAATTGGCCACGTCTGGATCTCCTCAGTGTCTGGGGTCTGCCAGTGGTAGATAGAGTTATTTGGCTTATGGGAGGAAGTGTGCTTCCTAGACCTGATCACATATTCTGTGGTTATCTTATTTGCCAGTATTGTCTGGACACCCAGTAGTTCTAGCTGGAGGAGGAGTCCTGTAGTCTCTGGTGACATAGAACATTTTCCAGGCTTGGCATGTTTTTAAGGGGTGAATTTTCTCTACAGAAGCTGCTCAACTGCTTTGGTGTCTCTGTGTAGTGGAAAGAACTATTTGGTTCGCAAAGATAAATAACAGTAACACCCTGACCTGGCAAATATTGTGGTGCCTTTTGCTGGATATTCTAACTATCTGGTATCTTTGAATTGGAAAAAATTCTTTCTATTGCTGTTTGCCAGTTGGGGTTTTAGTTGATCTCCACTTGGTGGTACTGCTGGGCTTACCAAGACACTCGTTTGACCTCATGAAAGAGTGAGACTACACAAGTTGCATTCTGTAACTAGTATGGAAATCAGAAAACTCTGGACCTTCTGCTTTTGGATAAGGGGTTAAAAGAGTCCTTACCTAACCACTGTCCGTTCAGTCTTGGAGTCCCTAACCAATGTGTCCTTTATCTCCTAGTTTTTCAGATTACTCATTAGGCTTCCTATTGCTTTATTTCCATGGTTGACAGTATTATTTGGGGTTTTGACAGTGACTGATGTGAGAAAGAGGTAAGGCTATGCTACCTTTTTCAGATTATTTTTATTGGTTCCTTCAAGCTTTTGCTTTATCTTTGCTTATATATCTTATACATTAAAGCAGCATTTCTGTAATTTAGAAAAACATACAATATATGTAAACATTTAATATTCCAAAACAGATGAATAATTGCATGTATATCTCATTTATCTTGCTATAGTAATTACTAAATTACATTCCTAATCATTTAGGTAGCAGAGGAGAGATCTCATATCTCACTTTGCTATGGCAAAGTTATCCATAGTTAACATGTTGCTCATTTAAAAATCTAGTTTCTTGGATTGTCTTGTTTTATATGTCTTGTCTTCTAAATATTTATTTTAATTACATTATGCACTAATGCAATACACTTAAATGACTTCATACCAAGCTCTCTTCATGTTCTTATATCTGTATGTGGTAACTTTATTGATAAAATATAGTTTCTGCGAGCCCTCTAAACTGGCTGGATATTTAACACTTGGGTCATAACACTGTCCTCTATGCAACTTATGAATCAATGTGATTATCTATTTATGCCAGGATTTATAACCTAACAGATGTCTGTGTAGTTAGATACCCATATGAATACCATATCCTGTGGTTTGTTATGCGTTTCAGTTAATCAGCTATAACTGAGATTAAAAGAATATCAAAAATTATTTAGCAAAATCATTATTAATGACTAAAGAGCAGTTGTGTTTTTTACATTATATTGATTCTTTAAAAATTACATAAGAGCAAAGATAAACTAAAGCAAAAATTGTCTGTATGACATATTAAATTCTGATATATAGTGTTAAAGTTGAACTAATTGAGCATTTATTTTGTGCCTAGCACTGTGAACACTATACTTAATGCATTTGTATTATTAATAAAAATGAACATAATGACAGTGGAAACTTACAACTGTTGAGAAAACATATTTAAGTGTTGTTGTTCAGATCAATTATGTGATAACAGTTGTAAATTGTAGTGAATAAACATTTTACATTTCTACTACATATACTTCTGTTTATAATAACTCCTATCAAAAATATCAATACTACATTTTATTAGATGTATAGGAAAATTTAAATGTATTCACATTTTATCTCACATATTATCAATCTTTAGCTGTTAGTATGAAACTATGTGAGGAAAGAATATAGATTTTCAAAAGCTTTTAGCAAAATAATTTGAATACCACTGTTAGAGATATTTTATTCTAAAAGTGATTACTAGTGGGAGGAATTGATGTGGTTATATACAATAGTAAAAATATTCTAAAGTCAACATTGATCTAATGGGAAAAAGGAATATGATAATATTATGGAGTAATATATGGAGGGAGATTTATGCAAGAAAGATAAAAAGTCACAATACTGTGGATTGGAATAAGTATGTTGTGGGAAAACATTTAGTAGATTCTATTTTGCTAGACTGTGTTTGATTAATAGCTTTTGAGAGGCAGTATAAAGTTATAGCTGAAAAAAAATATATATATTATGGAGGATATGGAGAAACTGGAATGCCAGATAGTAGACATTAAATTTTATAATTAAGCATTTAGAAAGCAACTTATACTTTAAAAAGGACATAATGACATTACATAATCTTGTCTTAAAAATAATAATTCACAAAAATAGACACATAGAACAGGGTAGAGACCCCTGAAATAAAGCTACAACACGTACAAACAAGTGATCTTCAACAAAGTTGACAAAAACAAACAAGCGAGAAAGAGTATTCCATTCAATATATGGTGCCTGAAAATCTGGCTAACCAGATGCAGAAGAATAAAATTGGACCTGTACTTCACACTAGATAGATAGATAGATAGATAGATAGATAGATAGATAGATCTGTCTATATATAACTAACTCAAAATGAATTAAAAACTTAAATGTAAGTCTTCAAACTGTAATTCGATAAGAAAATGTATTGATATGGTTTGGCTCTGTTTCCCCACCTAAATCTCACCTTTAATTGTAATAATCCACATGGGTCAAGGATGGACCAAGTGAGGATAATTAAAACATGGGGACAGTTTTTCCCATGCCATTCTCATGAAACTAAGTGAGTTCTTACAGAATTGAATGGTTTTATAAGGTGCTTTTCCCTTCACTGGATACTCATTCTCTCTCTTGCCAACCTGTGAAGAGGGGCTCCACCATGGCTGTAAGTTTCCTGAGGCTTCCCCAGCCATGTGTAACTGAATGAATTAAACCTCTTTTCTTTATTACTCAGTCTCAGGTATTTCTTCATAGCAGTGTGAGAATGAACTAATATATCTAGGAAATACTCTGCTAGACATTGTCCAAGCAAATAATTCATGACTAAGTCTTCAAAAGCAAATGCAACAAAAACTCAACAATTGGGACATAATTGAATTAAGGAGCTTCAGTACATCAAAAGAAATTATCAACTGGCAATCGACAGTATGGGAGAAAATATTTGCAAACTATGCATCTAACAAAGATCTAATATGCAGAATCTATAAGGAACTTAAATCAACAAGAAAAAAATAATGTCATTAAAAAGTGTGCAAAGGATATGAACAGACACTTCTCAAAAGAATGCTCAACACCATTAATCATCAGAGAGATGCAAATCAAAACCACAATGAGATACTATCTCACACCAGTCAGAATGGCAATTAATAAAAAGTAAAAAAAAAAAAATAAATAAATAACAGATGTTGGTGAGGCTGGAGAAAAAAAAGTAATGCTTATACACTATTAGTGGGAATGTAAATTAGTTCAGCCACTGTGAAAAGCAATCTGGGTATTTCTCAAAGAACAAAACATAGAATTTCTATTTGACTCGGCAACCTCATAACTGGATATACACCTAGAGGAAAATAAATTATTCTACCAAAAGACACCCACATTTGTATTTTATCACAGCACTATTCACAATAGCAAAGACATGGAATCAACACTGGTGCCCCTCAGTGGTGAATTAGATAAATAAAATGTAGTACATATACACCATGGAATACTATGCAGCCATGTAAAAGAACAAATGCATGTCCTTTTTAGAAACATGGTGTACCTGCGGGCCATTATTCTAAGCAAGTCAATGTAGAAACGGAAAACCAAACATTGCGTGTTCTCACTTATAAGTGAGAGCTAAAAATTTGGTACACATAGGCACAAACATGGAAACAATAAACCTTGGGGATTCTAAAAGAGGGAAAGGGAGGGAGGGGGAAAAGTTCTGAAAATCTACTAGTTGGGTATTATGTTTACTATTCGAGTGGGTGATGGGATCACTAGAAGCCAAAACATCAGCATCATGCCATATACCCATGCAACAAACCTGCACATGTACCCCCTGAATCTAAAATAAAATTAAATATAAAAGAAAAAATAAAAGTAGAAATCCAGAACATTAGAAAGGAGGCAGAATAAAAAGCCCTAGATACTCCTTACCCCTATGGAGACACCTCTTCTGCAACACTGCATGGGCCAATTCCCTTTCCGAGAAATACAGATACCATTTAAGCATGTGCTATGACCCAGCCGAGTGTAAAGTCAGCCACATTGAAACTGGCTAGAAGAAAAATGTGTGTCCTTCTCACTATGTTTTCCCTTCAGCATAGGACCGCATATTTGAGAGAAAACGCCCAGCAACTGGCATCTCCCTTGAGAGGAAAAGGGAAGAATGGAATGTACATCCAGTGTTCTGAGACTTCAGGAAGCTGCCTAAGGAACTAGCTTCTGTTTCTCTTCTCTTACAGTGTTGACGTTATTCAGCGTGTTTTAGATGGCTGGAGGCTGCTGAGAAGAAAAAAAAAAGAGATGGTGGTATGCTGCTGCTTTAGAGGGCCCATGTTGCAGCAAACAGACACCAGAGAGAACAAGATAATGAGCTCGAAAAACAAACAAACAAAAAACAATAAAATCAAATAAATCAGAAAATCCCTTTAGTTAAGAATCTATATGCATAAGTCTAGAATAAACACTCACAGAAAGGTTTGAGAGTCCCCTAGAATATCTGGCCAGTATGAGAGGTAAAGTTTTTTGTTTTGTTTTGTTTTGTTTTGTTTTTTCCTCCCATACAAAGCCAGTCCATAAAGATTAGAAGAGTTATGAAGAATACAAAAACAAAATACAAACAAACTGAAAATGAAATAATCAAAGGTATTTTTATCACATCTCCAGAAACTGACCCTAAAGAACGTAAATAAATAACCTAAGAATGACTTCAAAATAATTGTCACAAAGTTTCCCAATGAACTGAAGAAAACAATGCATGGACAAAATGAAAACTTATTGAAATAGATAGAAAATATATCAAAGGCAAGTAATTTGAAATTATCCAGTCAGTGGAGCAAAAGGAAAAAAAAAATAACAAAAAAGAAAGAGGAATTTCTAACAGATGTGTAAGACATCATCAAGCTGACCAGTATACACATTATGAAATTCTAAAAGGAGGGAAAAAGAGCAGAAAGCTTGTTTTTAAAATAATACCCAAAACTTGTTAAATCTAGGAAAGAAAATGGATGTCCAGATTCAAGAAGCATAATAGATCCCAAATAGTAAAAACCTACAAAAATCTATACTGGGATAAATTATAATCAAATTGTCAAATGTCAAAGACAAACAGAAAATTTGAAAATGGCAAGACAAAAAC
This sequence comes from Macaca mulatta, assembly GCF_049350105.2. Lineage (NCBI taxonomy): Eukaryota > Metazoa > Chordata > Mammalia > Primates > Cercopithecidae > Macaca > Macaca mulatta. The sequence goes on from NC_133422.1 coordinate 62,988,645, forward strand.
AACTTGTCATGTATAAGAACACCTGCATAAGACTATTAGCAAATTGATGTGTATATTTAAAGCAATGAAACAAAACACTGTCAAATAAGAATATTATACCCGCTAAATTATCCTTCAAAAATAACAAAGATAAATAATACTTTCAGATATAAACAAAACCTGAGGAAGTTTATTACCACTAGACCTGCCTTACAATAAATGTTAAAAGAAATTTTAGAATTTAAAAAGACACTAAACAGCAACACCAAATCACATGAAAATATAAAATTTACTACTAAAGATAAATGTAGACACAAATAGAGAATATGGTAATATCGCGATGGTGGTGTGTAAATCACTTTCAGTTATGCTCTAGAAGTTAAGAATAGGCCATGTGCGGCGGTTCACACCCATAATCCTAGCATTTTGGGAGGCCAAGGCAGGTGGATCACCTGAGGTCAGGAGTTTGAGACCAGCCTGACCAATATGGTGAAACCCTGTCTCTACTAAAAATACAAAAATTAGCTGGGCGTGGTGGTCTGTGCCTGTAATCCCAGCTACTCAGGAGGCTGAGACAGGAGGATTGCTTGAACCCGGGAGGCAGAGGTTGCAGTGAGCTGAGATGGTGCCACTGCACTCCAGCCTGGGTGACAGAGCAATACTCTGTCTTAAAAATAAAATAAAATAAAATAAAAGTTAAAAATAAAAATGTAACAACTATAAAATAGTTTTTATGTTATGTATATGTGGTACACAATATAAAAATGTGAAATTTGTGGCATTGTAAGAAAGAAAGGAGCCATAAAAGTGTAGACTTTTTGTATATAATTAAAGTTAAGTTGTTATATGTTAAAATTTTAGAACTATAAGACATTTTACATGAGCCCCATAGAAACCAAAAAGAAAACATCTATATGCAAAACATCTATATGCAAAATAAAACATCTATATGCAAAATAAAATTTAAAAATAATCAAAGTGTATCACTCTGAAAATCAATGAAACACGAAGAGGGAGAGAGGAAGAGGGACAAACCAGCTACAAAATAGACAGAAAATGATTCACAGAATGGCAACAGTAAGCCCTACTCTGTCGATAATTATTTATACTGTAAATGGATTATACTCCTCAATCAAAAGACATGTAGTGGCAGAATTACAAGAAAACAAGATCTAACCATGTTCTGTGTACAAGAAACTCAATTTAGATTTAAGGACACAAATGTAGGGCAAATGAAGTGATGAAAGAAGACATTCCATAGTAATGTAAACAAAAAAAATCAGGATGGCCATGCTATTAGAAAAAGAATAAACTTTACGTTAAAAACTCTTTCAAGAGACAGAGTATATTACATATTAATAGAAGAGTAAATGTAACAGAAAGATGTTATAATCATAAATATATATATAGTGTCAGAACACCTAAATATATAAAGCAAATGACAGAAATATAAAAATAAACAACACATAATAATAGAAAATTTCAATAGTACATTTTCAATAGTGAGTAGTACATGCAGAGAGAATATCTATAAGGAAGCAGAATTTTAACAACACTGTGAACCATATGTACCTAATAGACATACAGAGAACATTACACATAGCATCAGCATAATACGTATTTTCTCAAGCACTCATGGAACATTCTCCAGAACAGAGTACATGTTTGGTGACAAAAAGGTTTTATCAAATTTAAGAAGGTTGATATCATATATTGTATCTCTTCTACTATGGAATGAAACTAGAAATTACTAATATAATTAAATTAGCATAGTCACCAATATTTGGAAAACAAACAACACATTATTGAGCAACCACTGAGTCCAACAAAAAAACTAAATGAGAAATTAGAAACTATCTCAAAACAAATGAACCTGAAAACACACAATATCAAAACTTATGCGACGTAGGAAAAGCAGTACTAATAGTAGTTTATGGTAATAAACGTCTACATTTACAAATGGGAAAGATCTCAAATATACAACCAAACTCTACATCTGGTTCCTTGAGATGTAGAGTTTGGTTACATATTTGAAATAAACCAGAAAAAGGACAAACTAAGAAATAAGTTAACAGAAGGAAGGAAGTGACAAAGATTAGAGCAAAAATAAACAAAATAGAGAATGCAACAATGATATAAAAACCAATGAAATTAAAAATTGGATTTTTAAAAACAGAAACAAACTTTAGATAGACTCAAAAAACAGATAGAAGACTCAAATAAGTAAAATCAGAAATGAAAGAGTAGGCATGAAAACAAAAGACTAAGAACACAATCTATAGAAAGGGGAAGACACTTGCAAACCATATATCTTGGAAGAGCCTTTTGTGAAAGATCAAAAGGAGTTTTCACAACTCAATAGCAAAATAATTTAAAAAGATAACTTGATTTAAAAATAGACAAAGAACTTTAGCAGACATTTCTCTAAAGAAGATGTACAGATGGCCAATGAGTAAATGAAAAGAGGCCCAACTTTACTAATCATCAGAGAAAATGCAATTCTAAACTACAATGAGATATCACTTCATATCTGTTAGGATGGCCATTATTCAAAACAAACAAACAGCAGCATAGACAATAACACATTCTGGAAACAACGTGGAGAAATTGGAACACTTGTACTGGGTTAGTGGTAAATTGGTTTAAGGAGGCTCCTCAAAAAATTAAAAATACAGCTACCATATGATTCAACAATGCCACCTCCGAGAGTTCAAAAGAGGTGAAATCACATTAAACTTTATCTTTTAAAATTTTTTAAATTACGTTACCTGAGTTTCAGTCTAGGACATCAAAATTCTCTCCTATTTACAAAGAGTATTCAAACAACAAAATAAGAAAGTCATTGTGCTTCCATAAGTAGTCATAAGTCTATTTACTGATATAACTGCATAATATATAAATTACACATAGTTTGAATTATGATAATAACATATATTTATTAAGAAAACATAGAGGTTTATGATGGAAATATGTCATAACTATTAATTTCAACATCTATAATTTAAAAATATTTTGTGTGTATTATATTTCACAATATTAAATATTTTAACAAGAAAAAAATAAGTAAATAATGCAGGAATGCAAGAGCTTTGTAGAAGTCTGTTTTATTCTTCACTTATTGTTACAAATAATTTTTATTTATCCAAAGGCATTGCATTTAGAGTAAATCTACAGTCCTAATAGTGGCCTATAAATACTTAATATTCCTCAGTGTGCACAGAGATTTTATTTGTAAATCTTGATATCATATGGTTTATCTTTCCAAAAAAAATCTATGTTCTCCATGTTCTTTTTGCTACTGCCCTTTTACGTCTCTGAAAGGAATTTAGCTTCCTGTCATGTATCAATTGGGAAACTTGGAATATTTAAAAGTAAAGCTTTGATCTTGTCACCAAGAAATATGAGGGCTTATTGAGCATAAAAATCCAAACATACAATAATAAAGCATTAAAGTACTAAACCTTTTTGCCTGATTTTTTTTTCCTTTATGTACCACCTTTTATTTTATATTCAATGGTACATGTGCATGTTTATTACCTGAGTATATTGTGTTATGCTAAGATTTGGGGTATGAATGATCTTGTTACCCAGATACCTAGCATAGTATCCATCAATTTCTTTTTTCTTCTTTGTCCCCTTCTTCTCCTCCCCATCTACTAGTCCATTTATTGCCATCTTTATATCCATGAGAATGTGGTGTTTAGCTCCCATTTGTAAGTGAGAAAATGTGGTAGTTGGTTTTCTGTCCCTATGTTAATTCACTTGTGTAATTGCTTGCAGCTATATCCATGTTGATGCAAAGGATATGATTTTATTCTTTTTAATTGCTGCATAGTATTCTGCGGTGTACATGTGCCACGTTTTCCTTATCTGATTCATCATTGATTAGCACCTAGATTGATTCCATGATTTTGCTATTGTGAATAATGTTGCGGTGAATATATGGGTGCATGTGTCTTTTTGGTAGAATAATCTGTTTTCTTTTGGATATATAACCAATAACGAAATTGCTGACTCAAATGGTAGCTCTGTTTTAAGTTCTCTGAGACATCTCAAAACTTCTTTCCAAAGTGGCTGAACTTATTTACAGTTCCAACAATAGTGTATAAGCATTTTCTTTTCTCCACAGTTTCACCAATCTCTGTTGTTTTTAGCTTTTAAATAGTAGCCATTCCAACTGGTGTGAGATGGATCTCATTATGGTTTTGATATGTATTTATCTGATGTTTAGTGATGATGAGCATGCTTTCCTATTTCTTGGCCACTTATACATCTGCTTTTGAGAAGTGTCTGATTACATCTTTTGCCTATTTTTTTAATAGGTTTTTTTTGTTTTGTTTTGTTTTTTGCTTGTTCAATTGTTTAAATTTCTTGTATAGATTCTGGATATTAGACTTTGGTCTGATGCATAGTTTGTGAATATTGTTTTGCCATTCTGTAGATTGTCTGTTTGCTCTGTTGATAGTTTCTTTTGCTGTGCAGAAGACTTATTAGTTTAATTAGGTACCACTTCCCAATTTTTGTTTTTGTTGTAATTGCTTTAGAGGACTTAGTCATAAACGCTTTCCCAAAACCCATGTCCAAAATGATGTTTCTTAGGTTTTCTTCTAGGATTTTTATAGTTTCAGGTCTTACATTTAATTCTTTTTTTTTTTTTTTTTTTTTTTTGAGGCAGAGTTTTGCTCTTTTTGACCAGGCTGGAGTGAAATGGCGTGATCTCGGCTCACCTCAACCTCTGCCTCCCGGGTTCAAGCGATTCTCCTGCCTCAGCCTTCCGAGTAGCTGGGATTACAGGCATGCACCACCATGCCTGGCTAATTTTGTATTTTTAGTAGAGACGGGGTTTCTCCATGTTGGTCAGGCTGGTCTTGAACTCCCGACCTCAGGTGATTCACCCGCCTCGGGCTCCCAAAGTGCTGGGATTACATGTGTGAGCCACAGCACCTGGGACATTTAAATTTTTAATCCATCTTGAGTTACTTGTTTATATGGTGAAAGTTAAGGGTTCAGTATTAGTTGTCTACATATGGCTGACTACCTATCACAGCACCATTTGTTGAATAGGGAGTTCTTTTTACATTGCTTATTTTTGTCAACTTTGTGAAAGATTACACGGCTGTGGTTGTGCAGCCTTATTCCTGGGTTCTCTATTCTGTTCTGTTGGTCTTTTGTCTGTTTTTGTACCAGTACGATACTATTTTGGTCACTATAGCTTTACAGTACAGTTTGAAGTCAATTAATGTCATGCCTTTGGCTTTGTTTTTTTGTTGTTGTTGTTTAGAATTGGTTTGGCTACTTGGGTTCTTTTCTAGTTCCATGTGAATTTGAGAATAGGATTTTTCCAATTATGTAAAAAATGACATTGGTAGTTTGATAGGAATAGTATAGATTGAACCTATAGATTGCTTTGGGAAGTGTGGCCATTTTAACAATATTGATTCTTCCTATCCATGAACATGGAATACCGTTCCACTTGTTTTTGTCACTTGTGGTTTATTTTAACAGTAGTTTTGTAGTCCTCCTTGTAGAGATCTTTCACCTCCTTGGTTAGATGTATTCCTAGGTAATTTGTGTGGACGTTTGTGTGTGTAGCTATTGTACGTGGAATTGAGTTCTTATTTTGGCTCTCAGTTTGAACATTTTTGTCATATAGAAATACTATGAAGTTTTATACATTGATTTTGTAACCTGAAACTTTGCTGAAGTTATTTATCTCCCCCATGAGCCTGCTGATGGAGTCTTTATGGTTTTCGAGCTATAGAATTATATCATTCACAAAGAAAAGAGTTTGAGTTCTTTTCCTGTTTGAATGCCTTTAATTTATTTATTTGTCTTGATTGCTCTGGCTAGTACTTCCAGTACTAGGTTGAATAACAGTGGTGAGAGTGGGCATCCTTGTCTTGTTCCAGTTCTCCGAGAGAATGATTTCAGATTTACCCATTCAATATAATATTGGCTTTGTGTTTGTCATGTATGGCTCTTAGTATTTTGAGATATATTCCTCTGATGCCTAGTTTATTAAAGATTTTTAACATGAAGGAATGTTGGACTTTATTGAAAGCTTTTTCCATGTCCATTGAGATGATATTATGATTTTTTAAATTGTTTTTAGGGTGAATCACATTTATTGATTTGTGTAAGTTGAAACTTGCATCCCAGGGATGAAGCCTACTTTATCATTGCAAATTATCATTTTGATGTGCTGTTGAATTTGTTATGCTATTATTTTGTTGAGGATTTTTGCATCAATGTTCATGAGGGTTATTGTCTTGTAGTTTTTCTCTTTTTGTTGTGTCTTTGCCAGCTTTTGGTGTCAGGGTGATGCTGGCTTTGTAGAATGAGTTAGGCAGGAGTCCCTCTTCCTCAATTTTTTGAAATAGTTTCAGTAGAGTTACTACCACCCCTCCTTTGTACCTCTCGTAGAATTCAGCTGGGGACGTATCTGGTCTACAGCTCTTTTGATTGTTAGTTTTTGTTTTATTTCATTACTGATTCAATTTCAGAACTCGATATTAGTATGCTCAGTGTTTCCATTTCTTCCTGGTTCAATCTTGGGAGACTGTTTCCAGGAATTTTTCCATTTCCTCTATATTTTCTAGTTTGTGTGTAGCGGTGTTCAAAATTGTCTCTGAGGACCTTTTGTCTTTCTGTGGGATCAGTTGTAGGGTCACTTTTTCATTTCTAATTGTGTTTATTGGATCTTGTTTCTGTTTACATTTGCTAATATAGCTAGCAGTCTTAAGATTTTGTTTATTCTTTCAAAGGATCAAGTTTTGGTTTTACCATTGCTTTGTATGGATTTTGGGGTCTCCACTTCATTCAGCTCCCCTCTGATTTTAGTCGCTTATTTTTTTTCTTCAAGCTTTACCAGCCTGAAAGTGCCCAATCTCATCTTGATTGATTCTTTTTTTTTTAATTTATTTATTATTATTATACTTTAAGTTGTAGGGTACATGTGCATAACGTGCAGGTTTGTTACATATGTATACTTGTGCCATGTTGGTGTGCTGCACCCATCAACTCGTCATTTACATCAGGTATAACTCCCAATGCAATCCCTCCCCCCGGCCCCCTCCCCATGATAGGCCCCGGTGTGTGATGTTCCCCTTCATCTTGCTTGATTCTTGATGGTATTTGGGTAATAAGTCAATGGTAATTTTAAAGTCAGATTATAATATATATTTTTAAATGAACTTGAGTTATCACATTAATCCTTTCTGTTGTTCATATTTCCTACTTATTACTAACCAGCTGGGTTAGATGGGGATACAGAGAATATCTCAATTTATGGGAGAATAAGTACAATAAATATAAGGTGATATAGAATAATAAACATAGTGTTAAAATACATAAATATTTATACCACCAAAAATACATATAAATATGTGTCTCTTATATTCTAACTCAATCTTTTATCTATCTTGTTTTTTTAAGAGACTAATTTTGTAATTTTATGTTTGAGACGTGAAATACATATAGACAGATTCACATGTTAAGTAGAATTGTTCAACAGCAGAATGACTTCTGCAAACTCAGGTCATGTTTTCATCTTCCCATACAATTCTCTAGGATTTAACACTACATATCATTTATTGAATAATACATATGTTAGTTTCAAAATTAGATATTTAAAATAATTTGAGAGAAAAGTAATTAGATTTTAAATAATGCTTAATGGAAAGAAATTAACTTTTAAAAAATAATGAAAGAGAAGATCTGTATTTTTGAAAAAGCTCTACATCTTTTCTAGTTCATCACATACCAATACGTTTGGAAAATATTATTTTCCTTAAAAGTAAATAAGTCATGTCAATAGAAGCAGTTATCTTAAAGAGTTATTGTATAACAGTTAGTATAGAGTTAGTAATATTACAGGGAAAGAGGCATTGATTAATTTAGCTGGGGGAAAATTTTTGGTGTCTTACAAATGCTGACAGAAGCTGCCTGCTTTTCTCTGACCTTCTTTAGTCATATAGCACAATTAATTGCATTTCTGCATGACAGATTGTTGCATTGCCTTCATTTATCTTAACAATAATTTGCCTTTTAGTTCATTTGACTTTGAAAATATTTTTGACATTTGTATACTGAAAATGTAGTGTCACACTGGTACCTTATTTTCAACCTCAAGGACATAATTAGTAGCACAGTGGAAAAATTGAAGGCATCTGATTCTTTACAGAGTGAGATTATTTGTATCATTATATTCAAAATAGTCTTCCTGCTTTTTACTTTTTATATTGTCATATTACCATAGGTTGTATACGTGTGACAGAGAGAGAGCGAGAGAGAGCAAGGTGGAGAAAAACTGATAAAACATATACGAAAGGCAGAAAGAAAGACAGAAGGAGGAGAGGTAGAGAGAGGGCAAGATGATAAAGAGATAGAGAAAGGAGAGTAATTTGTGGGAAAAAGACAGAAGGAAATAATTAATTTTCATATTAGATGTAAATATTGTTTTTGGTGAATGCATGCCTGAAAAATGTCATAACATTTTCCAGGTTCTACTGTTGTATTCATACAAATGTGATGATGTGCTATCTGATATAAATTAGACAATGCTTATTTGAAATTAAAATTTATAAATTTTAATCGTTAATGGGGTAATAGCAATCTCAGAGCAACGAGTGAAAAAGAACAGGTCTAAGATAGGAAAGATTAGTGAAAAATTGGTAGAATTCAGTGAAGAAAGTATCAACTAAATTGGTTTAAAACAAGAGTTTTCCCAATAATATATTGAAGGACTTACCTAATAAATCAGCATGCTTAAAATAAACTTCTTAGCTTCAGAATACATTGGAAAGGAAAATGTGGATTGTAGAGACAGTCTTTAAAGGTTTTTACACTGGGGCAGGGATTACAAGATTTCCATACCTTTAACATTCTCTGGATTTAATTTTCTCCAAATGCTAGATGCTGAAGATCTTCAAATATTCATCAATTTTAAAGAAGCATAACAGAGAAATACAGAATAATATGTATTTATAGAACATATTGAATATCCACATATTTTCTCCAGAATTTGTGTTTATATTGTTTTGCCAAAGAATCATTTCACACCAACCTAGCAGTAAGAGGAAATTTGAAGTTAGTTTTTTATAGTGAATGGAATTTCACATCAATAGTGAATGGGATTTCACATTACAGTTCATTTACACAAAATAGTTTCAGGCTTTATATATGTATGAAAAATATTACTCAAAGTGATTCTGAAATTTAATTTCCTTAAAATGCTTTGGAAGTAATTGTCTAAGAATACTTTGTCACTTTTCATGAAAATAAAAGTGCATTTGTATCTCTTTATTCATCATATTTGTCAGCAATGTACATTTTAAATAATAATGAACTCTTCAAATATTGTTGAACAGGTAATATGCTATGCAAAGTGAGCAAAGCATTTTACATGCCTTATGTCATTTAATCCACTCAACTATTACATGTGAGGAAGCTGAAGTGTTGAATAGTTAAGTAGCTTAATGGAAGTTTCAGAGTTGGCAAATGGTTTATATGGAAGCTTAAAGAAGTTTCTCTGAACTCGAAGATCACGCTTTTAACCATTCTGTTATTTAACAATATCTGAACTCTAAATATCTGTGAGTACACCAACATAAAATCATTTACTTGGAAGGTTCAAATAAAGAAATAAGACTTTTTATTAGTATTGTATTTTGAATGATTGCTTTGCATAAACTTATACATCTTTTTTATCACAAATGCATTTTTAGAAGGTATAAAAGTAAAAAGAAAAGGGCACAATGTTAAGAATATTTCAAAATCTTGCAGTAATCTTTTTGTCCTATAAATTTTTGAGTTACATGCATTTTATTTTCAAATTTCATATAATAACTTTGTTTAAAAGGATATGCTGTGTGTGCTGGCTCATGCCTGTAACCCCAGCACTTTGGGAGGCAGAGGTGGGCAGATCACCTGAGGTCAGGAATTCGAGACCAACCTGGCCAACACGATGAAACCCTATCTCTAGTAAAAATACAAAAATTAGCCATGAGTGGTGGCGTGTGCCTGTAATCCCAGCTACTCTGCTGGCTGAGGCACAAGAATCTCTGGAACCTGGGAGGCAAAGGTTGCAGTGAGCTGAGATTACACCACTGCACTCCAGCCTGGGCAAGAGTGAGACTCTAAATACATAAATAAAAATAAAAGCACAATAAAATCATGACACTTTGTATCTCCTAACTATAAACTGGTGAGGTAGAACAGAAAAACATAAATCTCATAGAGTAAAGTCAAATGAAGAATGGCATTTCAGCACATAACAGCCACTAACTGGGTTTTGGTTTGTTTTTTGCAGAAAGACATATCCCTACAGAGTAAGTTGAACGTATTTTGCCACCTGACAATAGCTTAGTAGATGGAAAAGTTACATTACTTTCAATCATCAACTTTGAGCAACTAATTTACTAGGAATGCCTTGTTTCATTCTAATTCCTTGATGTTTCTAAGGAATAGTCGTATATCTAACAGTGGGACAAGAATGAGTAGAAGTAGTTGGAGATGTATTCAGAGATAGCAGTGACTGGAAATACTTGCAGGGTCCTGAGCAAGTGTGAGTTTTAAGTAACCTCCTGTCCCCTGTAGATTCTGCAAGGAGCGGACAATGAGAACAGGACTTTTATTTTAAGTCTTATAGTTATTAGATGTAGAATGAAAGTGTAGAATGCAAAGACAGTCTGTTTCAATACAACTATTGTTCAGCAATTTGATTAATTGGAGCAGTTGTGTTTCCTTCTTTCCTATTCATTTATTTTTTCCTTTTTTTCCCCTTTCTCCTTCTTTGCCTTCTGCTCACTCCCAGTCAGCATTGTCTTCAAAGAGGCTTTTGTAAAAACAACTCATGTTGTTTATTTTACATTATAGGAGAATTTCTGTATATTAAGGGAGTATTCAAGAGTATAAAAGTAGGAAAAGTTATGTCAATCAGATACTCAGGAGGATTTCAGGACTGGCTCCATCCTAGCAAAGGCTTGTCATTGAAACATACTTTTTAACATGGTGTATGTCAAGGCTCCGTTTTTTCCTTTATCCCCCAAAGACAGAAAGTCATTCAGTTAGAAAATGATGACATGATTCAAATGTTGCAATAAATTTAGCTCTAGGCATATTCAGATAATATTAAAATCATGATGTGGACTGTTTTAATAAAATGCTGATATGTATAATTATTATATAGTAGTGTTAAATTATAGATGTAGGTTTCATAATGTTTTTATATTACCTTACAACTTATAAACTCAAGAAATTATAGTAGTGATTTAAAAAAATGATTGCAGACTTTTGCCCATTTTCCATTCCCAGAAATGAGACCATTGTCTGTTCATTTCTGCCCTTGATAGACCCGTTTGGTTTCATTTATATAGAAAAATTGTCTCATTCCAGTTTTCTGAAAAAATATATAAAAGGTAAATTATGTTTCCAACATTAACGAATAAATATTTAAGCTGAATGATAATTTTAAAATAAAGTATGTTCATATTCACATCAGCAAGAATAACTATTTAGTAGAATAAAGTTACATAGACTAAAATGTGCTATTTATTTGTAACATAACGCTGGAACAAAGAAATGCAATCATGTTATTGCTTTTAAAATCACTTGTGTCTGGGAGAGAGAAGCCTATTATTTTCCTAAATCTCAAATCTATGACATTTCTAGAAAAAAAGAAGTTAATAGCCTTCCATAAAAAAGAAACATATAGAAATCTTTCATTATTTACCAATAACCTAGTCTTTAATTCATTATACATTACCTCCCTTCTATATTAGTTATCATTATTTTCTAGTTTTTAAAACATGTTTAATTCTTGAGGAAAATGATACTTAATTGAGGTTCACAATAAGCTGCATAGTGGGAAGAAACAGGATGTTATATCACCTTGTTTACATGATATTTAGGGAAAAGTAACAAAATATTTTCAAAATATGTACAAAGATTTTTATATGTACTTTTTCATTGTTTGCTTTCTTAAAATTAAATTCCTTTTATATCTAATATACTTTTTTGTGTGCAATCAGATATTATTAAAATATTGCTCCTGTAAATCTTTACAAAATGCTATATTTATATTCAGCCATCTGGAGCTAGTAGTAATCATTATGAGAAGGTATTGAGAGTAGGCAGGAAATGATATGAAGTCAGGCATTGTCTGTGCCAGCCATGGCGGGTGTAGACGTTTCTACTTTACTTTGGAAAAATTCTAATAATATTTACTCATAATCTATCACTTTTTTCATAAATAGTTATATCAATATTTGTATTAATACAGTATTCTCCAACTGAATAACAATTGTTTTATTACTTAAAAATAGAATTAAAATAACTAAATTTACAATTGTATGGGAGTTTTTGATCTTAGGCCTTCCATAATACAACATTTTGAATAAAATGGACAATAAGTCAATGCTACTATCTTTGGCAACCTGATGGAAGTATTTATTTTTAATAAGCAATTTCTATCTTTGTTTCATTTATATTGCAGTGAAAGTTAAAATAAAATATGTGAAATAGTAAAAAATTCCTCCCTACAAAAACATCTAATTCTTTGATTAGAAACATTATGACATTCAGCATTACAGAGATAACAATTTATGGTTTGTTTGGCAAATTCCAAATTGCCTGCACAATATTAACATTCAAAATATGTGTGTTGATATTTGTCTGATGGAAAATCTGAATATCTCTTATACTTACAGAAGTAAAATGAATTATTAGAATTTTTTATTATTTTCATATTCTAGATTTTTAATTAAGGTAAAAGCTTAACAATAGAGGAGAGATAGCATCCAGAAAAATAAACAAGCAATAGTTATTAATAATATAAAAACATTTTAAAAATGCTTATTGAAATCATGATCATTCAGATAACAAGAATTCAAATTAATTTTTAAAATATTATTTAAGACAACATTATGAATATTTGTTATAAAGCTAAGGTTATTTTATTTTAAATAAATGTTTAGATTGGGAATAATTTTAGATTTATGGAAAAGTTGCGAAGATTTTATAAGGAGTTTCTGTCTACCCTTTATCCATTTTCTCTTGGTATTATTACATTATATAAGCTGGATATATTTATCAAAACTAAGAAGACAATTTTGCTATATTAGTATTAACTATATTCTAATCTTTATTTGTATTTCACTAGATTTTTCCATTATAGCCTTTTTATATTCCAGGATCCATATTACTTTGAGACATCAATTATCTTTATCTCTAGTGGTCTATGAAAGATTCCTAGTCTTTCTTATTTCTTGTGACTTTAATAGTTTTAAGAACTGGTCTAGTTTTTATAGAATGTTTCTCAATGTAAGTTTATTGTGTTTATCATGCTTAGACAGAAGTTATATATTTTTGGAGATAATACACAGGTGAAGTATTCTGTTACTGCTTTTCGTTTTCTCAATTCTTTGGAATCCAATCACAAAGTCAAGCTCATATTCAAAGAGTAATTATGTAAATTATTTATAATTCTTCCAAAAGGAAGATTTGTCCTATCTTTCCCTCCCTTCTTTTTTGTGACCCTAGTATTCATGTCAGTATAAACTCATGCTTATTATGTTAATTTTGCATTAGAATTCAATACTATGTTATTTGTTGCTCAAATTATTTTTTGCTTGAATACTCATGCTCTTAGAGTTGGGCACCTGAGTGCCTTTGATATACCTATTTTTGTCTGTCTGTTTGTTTGTATAATTTCTTATTTCTGGCATGACATGATATTCCACGCTTATCTTATGTTTTCCTATCCTACCTAGGAAGTTATTTATCTAGTGGTCAACCTATTTATTTGTTTGTTTATTTATTTATTTATTTATTTATTTATTTATTTATTTATTTATTTTTAAGCTAATCCATTTGAGCCTGCTTTCTGGAAAAACAAATATTTTTATATATAACACAATCCCCAGAGGCTGAAAAGTCTATATTGACATTCATTTAATATTTAATGACTTGAATTCGGTTACCTCCAAATTAGTCAAAATGTATTTCCATGCTCAGGTTAGAGACCTTGTATTAGTTTTTTGTGAACAAAGCCAATAGGGCTTCCCACATTGAATTCCTGCTAGGTAGAACTATTTGATGACCTTCTTGAGTGGTTGCATCTGTCTCAACGTCACGTATACTTCGGGCATATTCTGTAATTTATATTACCTTATCTTTGATTAGCATATCTTTAAAGTGATATTGTTTGATCTTATGTCACCAGGAAATGTTTCAGTGATTGTTTTAATGGCTTATTCATTAATTATTAATTTATTTTTATTTTCATTTTAATCGTATAATTTAAAATTGCATTTTACATATTATTTTACTGTATTATTTTACTTACTTTCTAACTCTTTAAATTACTTTCAACATATTTTACTGACTCTTTTTTTTTTTTCCCAAAGCATGTTGGAAGAAACACAATTTACTTGAAATACTAATTAATTTCAGCAGGTAATAGGTTTCTGTTCCATAAAAGAAAAAAATGCATGGAATTAAATATACTAGCTTTATTTACTACAAGATTTATCAATTTTTATTAAGTGTAATAGATCTCATAATGGTCTCCCAAACATGTCCACATCCCATTTCCTATAACTTGCAAATATAATACCATATATGGTACATGGACTTTGCTGATGTGGTGAAATTAATACTCTTGAGATGAGACTATCTGTATTGTTCAGAGGGTCTGAGTCAAAGAATGAGATGTGAAAATGAAAAGAGAGGTAAGGTGACACAAGATCACAAGCCAAGAAATGTGCACAACCTTTAGAGTCTAGAAATGAAAAGTAAACAATTTTTCTCTTTTGAGTCTCCGTAAGAAACACAATCCTGGCAACATATTGATTTTAGCCCAGGAAACGCATTTTAAACATCTGACCTCCAAACCTGTGAGATAATTAATTCATGTTGTTTTTAAAACAGTTTTTCATTTTTTAAAATGAATTTTTAAAACTTTGAACTTTCTGAAGTGAAAACTTTAGATTTATTGTGCAGAAGCCCATTTTCAAGAAACTGAAGATGAATGTGGGACAGGAGAGGTCCCCCTCTCTTTTCCTTTCTCCCTTATCTATTTTCAACAGAAGATAAAAATATCCTGGACCACAAAACCTATGCTTCTCCCCAAAAAACAAAAACAAAAAAGACCCTGAGGTTCCAAATAGTTACAGCATCTTAACTTATCATAAAAAAGGGAAGGAGCCAGAAAAAAACAGGAGTCCTTGGGATGTGAGGATAATCTTCAGCCTGCTGTAATATCCCCTTTTAAAGCAGCTGCCCAAATAGGGCAAGCTGGGCATTATACCACTTAAAATTTTTCCATACCTAATTTTATTAAACCAAAAAGCGAAAAAAAAATCCTTTTCCCTAAAAAGTTTCAACTACATCATTATATTTTTATAATATGTTATAAACTTCTAACACTTCTAATATTTTATAATATCTTATAAATATTATAAAAATATGACAATATATATTTGGGATTTAGCATAATATAATATATGTTTTATATATTTATATGTGTTTCATATACTTTAATATAAAAATATATTTTGTTTTATTATAAATATTCATATATTACTTTAAAAAATGAAGTTTGAAGGCATCAAGGGTTAAAGTTGATCTGGAACAACAGAATGTGAAATTCTCTCTTTCTTTCCCTTTTGTGGTCTTGTTAATGGGTACATTCCCTGCAGAGGAACCCTCCACAAGGGGATGGCAGAGAAAAGGAATCAAAGTGAGCAAAGGTTAGGGTCTTTATGGGTAGCCATTAAGCAGCCATTATGGGTGTGGGCATGGTGCTAGGGAAGCCACACCCTCTGGGAATGTTCCATATGGGATGGCATATGAAGCATTAAGTGTGCTGCAATTGGTTATAGTAGCAATAAGGAAATAATACACTATATTTCTGTTCTTTTCAAGTACCTGTAAGCCAAAAACTATGTGAAACAGGTCTCAATCAATTTAGAAGTTTATTTTGCCAAGGTTAAGGACAGGCCTGGAAGAAATAAACAGAGAATTACAGTGACAGTCTGTGTGGTCTTGCCTTTTTCTAAATATTACTTTGAGGTCTTTGATATTCACAGGGGAATGGTGGGATGGAGAGCAAAGAGGGAGTATATGGTAATCCACATGTTGCAAGTGAAAGGGAGTCAGTATGGCAAACAGTCGATTATGTGTTGGTCTCTTGCTCAGTAAATTGGTAAATTACATAAGGTAAGCTGAACATCGAGTAGCTACCTTTGGAAATACTTAATGCTTTATCTTTAGGTATCTGCTTAGAAATATTATAAAAGGAAAGGCAGCTTCTTGAATGTCTCAGCTTTCAACTTAATGTTTTTCTTTTGGCATAATGAATGGGGGTCCCAACTTTCTACTTGCCATTCACATGTCTTAGTATGTAAATGATGCTATTAAAGACCTTATTTAGGATAGTGGTGTTATGTTGTTTTATATTATTTATGTATTTTTCAGTATGTTTCACTTCCAATTGTTTTTTTTTTAAAGAGAAAAATTAAAGAAAGCATAAGTTTGATGAAAATACATGCAGTGGATGTGTGTGTGGATAGTAATATTCTATAGAAATATTACGTAACAGATCTCTAAATATAGATAAATACCATGAAAACACCTTATTTAGATAAGTACAAAGTGGATCAAATGCTACAAGTGATTCTCTACAAACCAACTTAAACTGTTATGAGATAAAAAATATTGATCAATAGAACATTGAAGGATTTCTTTTACATATGTGCAGAATTTAAAATTCCATGGAATAAAGTATCAAATTCAATTTAAAAACTAATTTGAGGTGACATGAATCATGTCAATGATATTAAGAAGACAAATTCACTTTTAAAAATACAATAATCATGCTTTGTATTTGCAGGAAAATAACACATTATTACCTGTAGAACTTTAAATGGGTACTTTTGTTTCAAAAAGCAGAGGCCAACATAAACATCCTAAATACACACTCTTTTTTTCTTACATATTTTCTTTCTCAATTATTCTGAGCATATGTAAACAAATTTAAATATATGTAATACAGCCAAGTCAAACCAGATATAGTGAGTGCCTAATGTTCATCTACCTGTTCAAGTAAACATGTAAATGAGGATGTTTATGTTCCTGGATACAAGCAGGAAAAAAAGTAGATAGATTTTACATTTCAAGTGTAGTTATGGATTTAAAAGATGTTTAATATTTTCAGAACTTGCAGATTTATTCAACCATTAGAGATGTGTACATATTTAACACTTTCGAATATGTAACATATTCAATATTGAATATTTGAAATATTAAACATGAAATGGTATATTATTCGTCAAATATAATTGAAATATTTATTGAAAATAAGCGTATCAATCTCTGATATTCAATGCAGTTCCATCTTACCTGGTTAATGAGCGCAGAGTTGATTTCATTAATAGGAAAATATCCTTTATAACCTGAAGAAATTATGGAGATATCTTATTAATTTCAATAATATAAATAAAGCAACAACTAATGCAATTCATTTACTGATCAGCATATTGCTAGGCATTTTGAGCAATAAAAATTATAAACAAATGTTTTTTTAACAATAGTAATAACAATAATGTCGATGATAATTCATGATGTAACAAAGTGACAATAACATTGAAAAATCCAGCTTCGCAAATGTGTAAATGTCGCCTTAATGCACAAGGCTTATTTTAATTTTAGGATGAGTTTGTATCTATTATTTAAATAAAAATGTCACCAGAGAGGACAATTTTTTTGCATTGCTAGGTGTCCTTTTATTATTTTATTTATACAACAAATATAAGGTAAGACACTAAATGTGTATGGAACTATGCTGTACGCTGAGGATAATACTGTGAACAAAGAAACAAACAAGTCATGAACCTTTTGCACATGGTGCTTAAGTATATTGGATACAACAGATAGCTGTCAAATAATTACTCAAATAAATATAAAATTAGAAATGGGATAAGTGGGTTGGTAGACATACACATTTCCTAGTTACGGAGGTCAGAAAAGATGTCCAGGAAAAAACAATGATAGTGAATGACCCAATATGTGATAGGGGAGGAAAATCACTAAACAAAATGCACATAAGAGATTTCTAGCTAGCAGAATAGCAAAGATCTAGAAGGGACAGAGAATGGAGGTATGGAATATTTTCATCATGCAAAGGAAGACAGACTACTTGGAGAATAAGGATATATGGTATTAGATATGCAAAGGAGAAAGAAGTTGGTATGTGCAAGATTGGGTCGCCACCTAAAGAACAATTGACTTAGCCTAATCCATTTACTATCTGGGATGTAATAATCAATAGTTTTGAAAGATTAGTTAGTTATATATGTTACTACAGTATAGAGAAAGTGCAGAGAAGATGAAAACAAACAAACAAACAAACAAACAAAAAACAAACAAACAAAAAAAAAAACTAGTTACCAGGCAACTGCAGTAGTCTGATGGATGATGGTAGCTGAGACTAGAGTAATGTCAAGGAATGGAGACAAGTTGATGAATTCCAAAGTTATATAGACAGAGGTCTGAATTTGGTGACAGATTTAATATGGGCACATGTAATATCAAGGATGACTCTCATTATTTTCGGTAATAGGAAGGATGCTGGTGCCAGTTAGGGAAACAAAATAAGCTTTCTATTTTATCACTTTGCTGACTTCTTGTGGCTGGAGACACTGCTGATATTATTTATTCTTGAACAGTTTTATTTTCCTATTACTTTAGAAAGGATAGCATTTTTAAGGGTTAGAAGACTATGGTATTCTATTTAGACATCTCAATTTGAGGTAAATTTGGAAACTCCAGTGGAATTGTTAAGTACTAACTTGCATTTACAAACTTGTGTTTATAAATCTGAAACTCATTGAAGGGATTCTGAATATCTAGATTGGAGGTAATATATTTTTGAACTATTTTCTTTATACTTTGTTTATGATACCTAGGGAGAGAGTGGAGAAAAAAAGTAAAAATAAAAAGCATTTGATGAATTATAATTTATTCTTATGTCAAAGAATGTTCATAACAAAAATTCAGTCTCATCCTGGGATTAGAAAACAATCTGCTTTATGTTGTTGTGGATATATTTGGTACAAATGTGTATGTATAAAGAGACTTGAAGAAGTTGTATTTTAAATGTTATAAAGGGTTTTTCAGAAATATAAATTGGCATCTGTGTCACAATTTTGTGTCAGTTTCATTGAACTTGCAGTAAGTCTCACAGTAAGATATGTTATTTGAGAAATTAGGGAAAGGCTTGTTCCCTCAGAGTGAAACCCAGCAGAAGGGCCAGTCACCAGAGAAAGGCTAGTTGGCCCAAGTAGCAATGATTTTACCAAGATTACTAACTACAAGCAAGCTGAGAAATTACCCATTAAAATTGTGAGTTTAATTTCCCTTTTAATCAGTGACCATCAGAAAAGATTGCTATTTTTCGCAACATTTTTCTTGTCTTCAGTAAAGAATTCAACTTTTAGTTATACATGGTATCTAAGAGAATATATCCTTTTTTTTTTATTTGTCATATCATGCTTAATTATTTAGAAGTCCAGAGGGATCCCAGGTTGTTGAAAAAAGAATATCTGCCTGCAGACTGCCATTAACAAGAGTCTAGAGTCCCAACTACTCAAAGTAAGAAGCCACTGCTGCCCTAAGTCCCACAGCTCTGTGTGCTTCTGGCAAGACATCCCATCCTTTTCTCCCTGCAATACTCGAATGCTTTCTGCTAATTCCTGCTGTGATCGTCAAAGAGCTAGTGTAATCATGGCCTTTATGATGTCTCATGTCAGTTTGCTATAAACTTCACTAGAAACTTTAACTGGCTATATGCCCTTTACCAAATCTGGTCATTTCTAAATCCATAACCTCACTTTAAAATATTTCCCATAGAATATTATTAGAAGCACTAGAGCAATCAATGCAAATATCTATTCCTAAATTATTTTTTATTGTAGGAGGTTATTAAAATAATTCTATCATACTGGCATGACTGCAATTTTGCTGTGTGTATACAGAATGTGTGTTGTGTATGTATGGCTGTTAATTCAATCTTGTTATTTAATGTCAGATTAACCGATTTACATCTCATTTCCACCACATACTAACTGTGTGACCTAAACCCTCTCTACCTCATCTATAATCTGCAAAATGGAGATTAAAAAGTGTTTCTGCTGAGTATGATGGCTCATGCCTCTAATCTCAGCAATTTGGGAGGCTGAGGTAGACAGATCACTTGAGCCCAGGAGTTCAACAGTTGCCTTGGCAAATTGGCAAAACCTAATCTCTACAAAA
This sequence comes from Macaca mulatta, assembly GCF_049350105.2. NCBI lineage: Eukaryota > Metazoa > Chordata > Mammalia > Primates > Cercopithecidae > Macaca > Macaca mulatta. The sequence continues at coordinate 63,008,934 of NC_133422.1, forward strand.
AAAAAAAAAAAAAATTAGCCGGGCATGGTGATGCATGTCTATAGTCTCAGCTATTCAGGAGACTGAAGTGGGAGGATTGCTTAAGCCCAAAGGTCGAGTCTGCAGTGAGCTGAGATCAGGCCACTGCACTCCAGCTTGGGCAACAGAGTGAGATCTGACCCTGTTGAGCCAAATTATGCCTAGTGTTCCATTATTGGAATGCTAAGCATGTGGGAGTTATTTATATCCTACTGATCACCAAAGTCTGATTTGAAAAATTCAGAAAACTGCAACCTCAAGCATAAATGGTTTTTTTTATGGCTGTATCAATCAGGAAATAAAAGCTTGTACACTGAAGTAAGAATGACAGAAAGTTTATATAATAAAGAAGTTATTTAAATGTATGAGAAGGATGAAGAAAATTCACAACTGATGTCTCAGTCTTTCCTGGACTAGCAAATAGCAGCAATGTTGCTGCTCAAAATGTAAAAGGATTTGGGGAAGTTAAAGTTGCTAACACCTTTTTAGAGAGAGTTGTATAGATTTTCTGGAGAGGATCTAGGAATTGGAGGCTCCACCCAGTCCGAAGTCACTGTGCTGAAATGGGGCTACTGGAATAAGTAATCTGTTCTTACTCTTTTCCTTCTCTTTTACATTGTGGAATGCCTTCTATTAGCTGAATTCAATTGAAGACCAGATGTAACAGAGCCCACAGATACAGTCCAAGAAGCTCAGGTTCCTAAGGGAGCAAAGAGATTAAAGAATTGATCTGAAGGGGTTATGTGATAACTGGTATAAAAGCACTGAGAATCATGTTTTTATATATAAAGTAAGCAATTGTGTCTGTTAGCTAATTGTTTGCAACTGCCTACACCAAAATTATAGGCTTTTGTGATTGCTGTCATTCTTCACTCTGCCTCTATCTACATGTACAGAAACTTTCAGGGCAGACATGATTAATTGTCTTATAGCATTACAAGCTTTGATAATAGTATGGATTTCAAGTGGAATAGTTTTCCCATAGCTGCTGCTAATTTAAAAATAATCAGCAATAAAAATGATGTAGGGTTTCATTTGTGAGAAAGTCTAAACATTTCCAATTTAAAGAAAATGAGAATTTATTGAATTTTCACTTGTCCTTTCACAGGTCATTAGTTAAAATATTTAGTATTTTTACATGTATAGAGAAAAAAACAAAATAAAATCAAAGTGTGCATATACAGTTTTATCAAGTATCATTCTATGATAGTATTTTTAATTTAGAGCCATTGGTTAGCTATAAATACAATATTTCAAATAATGGAAAAGGAATAAATAATCATTTCTGAAAGTGGATTCATTTCTAGGAACTGATATGATACAAAATGATAATTGTACTTATATTGTTTTATTCAGAATATGCCAATTAAGTATGTTTTTATAACTGATTAAGATAATAATTTGAATTCTAAATGACATATTTTAATACCGAGATTAGCAATTTAATATAATTAGCATTAAATTACTTCTAATTTTCACAATTCATGAATTGAAAATATAATATCACAAAGAGCTATATTAGGTTCTCAAGCCAAACATCCAGCACTAACTTAGAAATTGCCATTAGGATACATTTTAGTTTATAATTTTCTGAGGGAAGCTTAAACTTTCTTCTTTTTTATTTTTATTTTGTTTGAGTGTATATAAATGCATCCTCTATAATTATATGAACATAGTATATAATTATCTTATATATATTTGAGAAATGTCAGACCACAGGTGACACTTACATCCATGGGAAGGATAGTAAAATAAAACACGAACTTACAGTACTGAGTCCTGAAATATTTGTACCTTTATATATTAGGTAATAAAAGAGAAACAAGCAAAGTATATTGAAATGGTTGGACTATTTATGTATGGAAAGCAAAGCAACAAAACACAGTGAGAAAGTATTGTAAGATGGCCAAGAAATGAAGGTAGTTCATAACTACTGGTATGATAAAATATATTTTAAAATCCTAATAGTGTGAGTAAAAATGACAGAGAGGCTTCGCTAGATTTTAAAACATGGAGATTTTTAACAACATTGATAAAAAGAGTTTCAGTGGATTCATCAGTGCAAGGCTAGGTTATATTATGAAATGATTTGGAATTTTGGCAAAATGAAACAGTTCAGGAAATTGTTTTTAATTAAACTATTAAAAACATAGCTATTCAGAAATATGGAGCTAAGATTTAGGAGAATTTTGCTTTGCTTTATTTTAATAAATAGGAGATACCACCCATATCATCATACTGATGGAAATGATACAATAGAAAAGGAAAAACATATGGTATAAAGCATAGAAAAACTAACAGAACAAAGTCATTCTAAAGATAGAGAGCAAAAATTCCTAAGCATTGTGGTTGGTAATAGCCTTTGTTAGTGAAAAATATATTTTCTCTTGGAATAGGGAAGGGAAAGATAGAGACAAGTCGGTGGGTCCTTAAGCTCATTGGAAACAAGGTAAGAATGGTACATTAATTCTAACTTTTAAAAAATGAATTATAAATTTAAAACACCTCAAAAGTAAAATTGTAGAGATTTAAGAAAGTTGGGGTAGTATAAAATTATCTTGCTCGGGTGTAAAATAGAGATCCTATTTTTAATTGATTGAGGATAAAAGCATGCCAACTTATGCCCTGCAATCCTGCATTTCTAGCCAAACCAGTTTGCTTTATTTGGGTATATTCAATAACTTAACAATAATTAAGTCCTTGCATAAAAGAGCTAAGAAGATAGCAGAAGGGGTAATTTGTTGTTAAGATTTTTTGGTAAAAGTACAAAGGAAAAAGGAGTAAGAAGTGGAAGGTATTACAAAGTAATGGCTAGAATTATAGTGGCCTGTGCGTGCTAGACCAGACTAGAAATGTGCCTACGGATAGAAAGAGACTTAGTGGATAAGCAGACAGATTGATATGGTTGAAAATGTGTACCCATGGGATCTTTTCAGTGGAAAAATATTAGTAGGTTGTCAAAATATGATATTGAAAATTTTAGAGATGTTCAAGTGAAGACAAGGGTCAGGCTATGCTCATAAGACTTGTGACTCATCAATATCAAAAGGCAGTGGCTTCTATGAAAGAAATTCAAAGATCTGATGTGTGGTTATATCAGAAGGTCTCTAAAATCCATTCCTACAAATGATTCAGTTGTGATTCTGGTGAATTGGAGAAGAAAGGTGTGTTATGAGTATCAATTATTTGTAATCTATCTCTACACGATACGATTGTTTTCCTAGTTTGTCAATTTCTTCTTTGATAGAATGACATATTGTTCTAAATTATTCAGCTCTTCTCTTTGTCACATGACTTTGCAGTTAGTAGAATTTGACTTGGTTTTGTACTTTACCACTTGACATTTTTATTAATATGTAATAATATTATTAGATATTAAACAAGCAGAGACTTTAAATGTGCATGCACATTTTGGATGGCTCTCTTTTGTGCTCCTGTGACTTTTTTATTAAAAGAATATGCTAGGTTAGTCACTTCTCCAAGGAAAGTGAAACACACTTGGAGAAGACCCAAGCTCAACCAGTAACTGGGAGTCAAGCCCATCTAGTCAAGCTTAGCAGAGCCAGAGAGCCTATTTACAAATCCTTGAGTGAGTAAAACAATGACTTCTTAGTAAGCTAGTTAGATTCGTGCTATGTAGCAAATTGTGACATACTCTTCCTTGGGATTAAGATGCATATAACTAGCAGAAGCTAGTAATGGTAATGTGTTGGTTAGAAAAATAATATTTCACTCCAATATTTTTTGTGTCACAACTGGTTACACATCACTGCAATTTCATATTTTTCTTCTAATAAGGAAGAATGAATCTTAAAAATATTAGGTCAAAATGTTATAGCTAGAAGAGACCTTACAATTTATATAAGCTTAAATATCCTATGACTGATAAAGTAAATCAAGTAGCCCAAAGTCATACTCTTATTTGAGGACACTTTATGCTAGAAATCAACACCAGGAATGGGATTTATTTTTTTCTTTATTGAAAAAAAATCTCATATTTCTTGTCTCAAAAAATTTGTTGATTTCAAAGATAAAAACTCACCTGTTTTTTTTTTCAGTATATGTAGTTTTTAAAATAAAAGTTATAATTCATGTAACTTCTGTCAAATGATTTATCTCTTAGATAAAAATTCCCCATGAAATATCTCTTAACAAAATAATAACCTTTGTATATTTCAAAGGTCAGGTGGAAATAGTCTTACCAACAACAATAGTGCATTGAAATGGAAAAATTACTATTAAATAAAGAAACTTACAGGTTCTTGGAAATCATGACAATTTTACCATAGGATAATCAACATAAATAAGAGTTAAGTTTCTATGACATATCTCTGGTCACAAAAAAAATAATGAATCATTTTTCTTTGGACCAAAATGCTTCTAATGTTAAACACTGAAATCAATGTGAGCTATGCATACGTTCTTTAAAGACTTGTAAAAAAAGTAAGAAAATTATTTGCCTAGTTATTCCAGTTCAGGGTAATAGGTGACCTGAGCCTGTCCTGGCAGCTCAGGAGTAAGGTGGGAATCAGCCGTGGACTGGACACCATCCCATGTTGGGGTGCACTCACATACACCCTGACACTCACTCAGACTGGGGCCAATTAGACAACCAGTTCACCCAACCTGCACTGTTTTGGGATGTTGGAGGAGACTAGAGTATCCAGAGAAAACCCATGCAGACATGGGGAAAACATCCAATCTCCAAAAAGACAGTGGCCTCAGCTAAGAATGGAATTTTTTCCTCATCAATGTTATAGTGAAATATCATTGAAGGAAACAAAGTTATTTGAGAATCTGCTATATATCCAAATTCCAAGCTTATAAAATTTCCTAGTAATAAGGATGATCTAAAATAACTGGATAAATGGAACACTTTAGTGCCCTACCCCGGTCCCTCTTATGAGCTTTAGTTTTGCATTCTGTTATGGATGCTATCCATCATCAAGAACATAAAAAAGGACACAACCTCAGACCAAAACTTGATTTCTATAAAGGCAGAAGGGAGAAGCATTTAGATTGAGGGCTGACATTACTGCAGCAAAGCTCTAACAGCTGTTGGTAATGAGGCATAACCTCCAAGGACCAGATCCTTATTTAAAAGTTAATTTTTAAAACTTTCTGTTAAATAAAATTCTGAAATTGATACTAGTTAAGACAGTCACCAAAACTGTAATGAAAAAACTACTAAATGTATTAAGATAACTATATTTCCAGAAATAATCCAAAGAGCTGGTGGCTGTTATCCTAAGGTAATTCCTGAGATTTTGTAAAGCTGACTGACTGTAATGGACTATTAACTTTCTCCTACAAAGTTCTCCTAAAGTCCCTGGTCGCAGGAATTGCCATGGAGTTGTTGGACAAAGAGATCCTCTCTGTCAAGTACAATCAGGATCAGTCAGATGTGCTGTCCAAGGATTCCACTCCATTGCCAATGAGGCATCTGTGCTCTTGTCTCTGATGTTACATAGACTGGCTTGGTGTATATTTTTTGGCACTTGTCAATTATTTTTTAAAGTTAAGAATGAAGTTTTTTATTATAATTTCCTTCACCATTTTCCTTCACCCATTGTGTATTTGGTTTGTTTAGCTTGGAAGATAAGGATCAAGAGAAAGTACATCAGATATTGAAAGAGAAAAACAGTGCCTGCTAGGAATCCTAAAATATAGAGAGTAATAATTCTTGACATTTGTTGTGCCAAGTCCCTATTAATCTCAGTACCAGATTCAAGAAGCCAAAGAAGACACCTGGAGACAACTAATGAGACATGGGGGTTTTATTAGGGACTTACATACAGAAGAGAGAGTCCAGTGGCCGCAGGCTGGACAGGAGAACTTCATTACATACAGAAATGGTCCAGAGGCAGTAGGTTAGACAACATATGCACCTTGCTACAGTCCAATGGCAGTGGCCTGGGCAATATAATTGCATAAGCCAGTGGAGGCAGGCTAGGCCCTGAAACCACAACTACTCGCAAACCGCATGCAGTTTATATAGCATTTCACTTAACACCCTCCCCTTAATTACCATCACCTGGCAACCTTCTTTTAACCCATCACTCAGGGCCTCCAGCCCCTGTATGGCCCATTTTCCACTGGACAGGACCAGAGACACAAATGTTCCTCATAAGAAATCTACTGGTTGGTCATGCCTAGATTCTCTAGCTCAGAACACACATTCAGATGTGTGAGTCATACAGGGTCATACTCAGGATATGATTAAGTTATTGGTATCAGGTATATTTACCCTACAATATTGCTTTGAATTACATAGGTGGATGTGAATTTTTCTGTCTCTTCTTGGGAAATGTGTTAGTATATTTGCATGTATATATCCAATTAATTTATATTAAGAGAGGGAAAGTTTGAAACTGCAGATATGGAAACAAGCTTGTGTGTGAAATGTGCACATACTTATCCCCATGCCTGGCAACTAAAGTGTGAGTGGGAGAGGGAGAAAGGTACTTAACATAAGTCATCATGTTTGACATATTCACAATGATTGTCCCCAAGGCCAATATCTGTGCAATCTTTTACCTTTCTCCTTCCCCACCCACTTTTGTTTTGATATAAGTCATAATTTCTGGTAATATAGTAGATACTCAATGCATATTTGGTGACTGACTCATAGTCATATTTCCTTTGCCTGTCATGTCGTTGCAACACTGATTTCTCATTTGCAGACTTTCTTTCTAGAGTGTTGAAGCTTGTGCTTTCAACACTCCAGAAAGATCTCTCTGACTTTCAAAACTAAACATAATTGCTTGATTTTTCTTTCACCCCATACATATTGTTATCAAATAGAATGCCCAATTAATGGTTAAATTATTATTTATAGGCTGGATGCTTGTTTAGTATAAGTGCGTTAAAGACAAAGTCTATATTATCCTCTTGTATTTCAGTCAACACAGAATCTGGTATAAAAGGAACTTATAAATATCTGTAATATTATTGAACAAATGTCTATATTTCCTAAAGCAAAGTGTCTGCCTCCTCCAAACAAGACAAATATGTACAGATATAAAACTAATCTATCAAAATTAATTCCATTGCATTTTTAACAGAAGTCATGCATTTGCACCGATTGTGCTAGTCTAAGAAATAAAATTATGTCTTTTGTAGTTCTATATAGATATAGAATGTGTGGTAATTTATGATAAACATAAAGTTATTAAATATGTAGCTATTTATATTCAGTGTACCGATTCATTTCAATGTTGTGGCTCACCTAAATTTACTAGCTTGCACGACTTATTTTAAGAATTTATTTTTTGGGGAAATTGTTTAGTATAGATAAGTTTTGACTAAATATTAATTACTTTTGTTTTTTTTTTCAAATGTAAGAAAGTTGAAAAATTTAGAAGTATACAGTTACAAGAAAATTAAATGAATACAGTGAAAATATCACTCAAAAACCTTTATTATTTAGTAGTAGTCCTGATTTTAAATTTAGAAAAAAAAAACCCACCTTAACTACTTTGAAGTCTGTTTGCAACAAATTATATCCTCTGCCATGAATAAAATTTTAACTAGTTCTGACCCATGTCAACAGCTCCATTGCTTCTATTATTATTTCTTTATATAAACATAGTCTCTTTATTCGTTCTTCAGTGTGAAGGTATTAGCTATAAAATATATGTGTGAATTTGATGCATTTCTATTAGAAACAGCACATCATTCTTAGGCACATCCAGGGAACAACTGGTGTTTCTATACACCAATAATGAGTTAGCTGAGAAAGAAATCAAGAAAGAAATCCCATTTACAATAACAACAAACCACTGATGAAATAAATTAAAGAGGACACAAACAAATGGAAATATGTCCCATCCTCATAAATTGATTAATATCATCAAAATAGCCATTTTATACAAAACAACCATCTACACATTCAATGCATTTGCTATGAAAATACCAAGGGCATCTCAGAATTAGAAGAAAATAATACTAAAATTTACATGAAACCTAAAAACAGTGCAAATAGCCAAAGCAATCCTGAAATAAAGTTGGGCCCATTTTATAAAGAAAGTTGGAAGGCCAGATGTGGTGGCTCACACCTGTAATCCCAGCAGTTTGGAAGGCCAAGACGGGCAGATCATAAGGTCAGGAGATCAAGACCATCCTGGCCAACATGGTGAAACCCCATCTCTACTAAAAATACAAAAAAAAAAAAAAAATTAGCTAGGCATGGTGGCACATGCCTGTAGTCCCAACTACTCAGGAGGCTGAGGCAGGAGAATCGCTTGAACCCGCGAGGTAGAGGTTGCAGTGACATGAGAGCATACCAGTGCACTCCAGCCTGGTAACAGAGCGGGACTCTGTCACACACACACACACACACACACACACACACACACACACACACACACAAAGAAAGAAAGAAATAGAGCTAGTGGCATCACACCACCTTACTTCAAAATATATTACAAGGGTATAGTAACCAAAATAGGACAGTGTTGACATAAAAACAGACACATAAACCAATGGAACAGAATAGAGAATCCAGAAATAAATCTATGTATTTACAGCCAACTTATTTAGAATAAGGTGCCAAGATTATAAACTCAGGAAAGGACAACCTCTTCAATAAATAGTGCTAGGAAAATTGTTTATTCATATACAGAAGAAAGAAATTGGACACTTATCTCTCTCCATAAACAGAAATCAACTAAAGATGAATTAAAGACTGAAATGTAAGACCCCAAGCTATAAAACTTCTAGTAAAAAAAAAAATAGGTGAAATAATTCAAGACACAGGTCTAGGCAAATATGTCATGACTCAGACCTCAAAAGCACAAACACTTGTAACAAAAATAGACTAGTGGGATTATATTAAACTAAAAGCATTCTATATAGCAAAGGAAAAAAATCAACAGAGTTAAGAGACAGCCTGTTTAATGAGAGAAAATGTTTGCATACTATTTATCCAACATAGGACTAATCTCCATAATATACAATAAATCAACAATTAGACAACAACAAAAATAACAATCATATTAAAAACAGGGCTAAGAGCATGAATAGATATTTTTTCAAAATAAGACAGATAAATGGCCAAGAAGTATTTGAAAAAAATTCAGCATCATTAAGCACCAGGGAAATGCATATCAAACCACAATGGCATAACATCTTACCCTGGATAGAATGGCAATTGATTTTATATATATACATAACAAATGCTAGGGATGATGGGGAGAAAAAAAAAAAGAACCTTGTTTGTGGGAATGTACATAGATATAATCCCTGTGGGAAGCAATATGGAGATTCCTCAAAATTTGTAAGTACAGCTACCAGATGATCCATCAATCCCTCTACTGAGTATTTTTTCAAAGAAAAAGAAATATGTATATCAAATAGGTAATTTCACTTGCTTGTTTACCACAACACTATTTAAAATAGCAAAGATGGTATCAACCTAAGTGCCAACTGATATCTTAATAGATAAAGAAAATGTGGTGTATACACACACTGCAATACTACTTGGCAATTAAGAAAAAAAAAGAATGAACATATGGCATTTGCAGCAACATCAATGGAATTCAAGGTCATTACATTAAGTGAAATAAGCCAGGCACAGAAAGACAGACGCTGCATGTTCTCACTTATATGTGGATGTTAAAAACCCTGATTGCATGGAGACAGAAAATAAAATGATAGATACCACAGTCATGGATGGATGTGTGGGTTGGAGGAGGGTATAAAGAGAGCTTGGTTTGTGGGTAAAAACATATAGTTAGATTGAACAAATAAGGCCCAACATTTAATAGAAGACTAGGATGACTGTAGCTACCAACGATGTATTGTATATTTCAATGTAGCTAAAAGAGAGAACTTGGAGTAATACAAATGACAAATACTCAAGGTGATGGATACCCCAAATACCCTGACCTGATCATTGCACATTATATTCATGTAACAAATACTCCCATGTTCTCTATAATATGCAAAACATTTTGTTTCAATAAAAATTATAAAGTTCTTTCTAAGTGGTAAAGTACTATTTTTTCATGTTATTTGACATGCTCTTTACTCATTAAGGTATTATTTACTTGATATTAATAACATGTTAACAGAAATCATCAAGGAGATAACTAGTTGTAAAGATAATAGTAAAAATGATAATCTCTTGTACAATAATCAGTGTATATTTATATGCTTATCCAAAGGTTAAAAGACAATATTATAGGTCCAACTCAGTATATGATGTCAAATTTGCCAGAGATCAAAGGGCAATAATATTTCTTGATTTGTTATTTGAAAATAAATAATAATATATTTATTTCTGAAATATCATAAATTATTTTTAAATAATTACATTGCATTTTTGTTTACTAAAAATACAAGATAAAGCAACATGATTATTAAAAATATATGAACATGATATATTTTTTAGTATCTCAATATTGTTTTTTCTCTCTGAATTATAGTTTTAAAAGAATTTTCAGCTGGGTATAATGATTTATAAGGAAATTGTTGTTTTATAATCTAGTATTCTAAGAGTATTAGTAATTAATTAGGTACAGTTGAACTATTTTATTTTCATTATACAAGTTTTTAATGTTTAAACATTTTTAATAAAATAATTTTAAACATTATGGGAATTCAGATTATATTCTTAATTTTTCTTGTAATTGAACTTCTATTCTAACTGGGATCATTTTGCAGTATCAGTTAGAACAAAGTCCTGAGGGCCTGTTTCACTACATTCTTAGTCATGATGATTAATAATGAAAACTGTTCACTTTATTATGGTTTTTATGAAGAGCAAGGACATTAAATGAACTATTCATTAGGATAACAGTGTTGTTGCTTATATGAAACCCATTCAAGACAGCGGCAAAGATGTGTGAATCTTTGTATTTGATTATTTTGTAAAAAAATATAAAAACACTGAGGCTATCAGATTCATCTGCTAAAGTCATAGATAGGTATGTTTTGTACATGTATGTATGTATGTGTGTATTTGTGTATTCTTGGGTAGTTTATGTGAACATACAACATTGGGAAATTATTTTAAAAGTAATAAAATAATTTTTGAAATAATTATATAAATAGTGAATTGGCCACTAATTTAATCATTGTGGATACCTATAAACATATTTATACAATTTTATTGTTATAAATACTTTACAACAATAGTTCCTTCAGAGTGTCACAAAGAACAAACACTATTTTTGTTTACATTTTAGTTATTTATTTTAATGCACATAAAACAAAATTTAGAATTTAAAATATTATTTACTAATATCATTTTCCTAATATCATTTTATTTACATGTTTACAGACTGATACAAATTCAGTAGAAACTGTACTTTGAGTACCCTTACAACTATTTAGTTTTTTGTCTCCAGTACAATATTTGACAAATTATATGAAATAGTCAATGCTTCATTTAATAGGCTTTGAGTTAGATAATTTTGCCCAACGTAAGTTACTGTGAGTGTTTTGAGCATGTTTGAGGTAGATTACGCAAAGTTATGATGTTCCATAGATTAAATGTATTAAATTCACTTTAAACTTGTGATTGGTTTATCTGGGAACATAATTTGAGAAACATCTGTGTGTTTTTTTTTTTTTTTTTAATTTCAAACTCTCCTTTTGTTTCTAGCCTGTAATCACCTGTTTATATTTTCTAGAAGTAACCAATATAATCAGAGATCAAATGCCATGTCTTGAGTCAAATGTACTTATACAGAATGGAGTAGAAATTACCAAACTCTATTTATTCATAATTAGTATAATAGTAGCTAACTTTGCTTATTTTGTCTTGTGGATTATTAACTATGTAAAGTGCTTTAGGAAACCCTTTTTTATTCAGTCCTAACAAACAATTTTATGTGGTAAATAATTTCAATCCAGAGCTTAGGAAACCCAGCACAAGAGTGTTCAATTACTCTCTGATCATACAAGTCTTGTAGCCAAGAAGTGAAGAGTTCATGTCTGAATCTAGTCAAAATCAATTCAGAGACCATGTTCTTAGCATGTTCTCTGTCCCCTAGGGTGTAGTGATTAAAAGGAGGAGTTGAAAAATAAGAGATATTAAAGAATTACTCTCTGTTTGCCATTTATTTAATGTGAATGCATTTAGATATATTGGGAAAAATAATACATAAGAAATCAAAATTAGGAAACTGACCAAAAATTAAACAGGGATTTAGAAAGTTGTGCTAAGAATTAAGAAACAGTAGAGTATTTTTCACAAACTCCTATAATATTAACTCTCCTTCTCACATCTACTCATGTGAATAAGATTGTGCAAATGAGAGTTTTTAAAAGGTAATGCTCCCTACCTAAATGCACAGCAGTATGTTCAGGTATGTCAAGAGAGCCAACCACAACTTTCAGATCCACAGTGACATGGGTGGTAATCTACGAGAACAAGAGAATATCTGGTACATGATGGGATAGTAAAAAGGGGATTTAAAATATAATGCTCTTGTTAGTACTATGTATATATAGTAATTTGAAAAAATATATATTAAGTAAATCATAGTACCTTCACTATATGTAAGAGACAATCACTAAAATTGTAAAATATTATGTAATGATTTAATGTGCTTATTATATAATTTTTAGGAATGATTACTTTTCATATTGATAGAGTAAGTAGGAAAATACTTTTATTCCATTATAAACAATGAAACAATTGGACAAAATATATGAGGCAGCTGCTTTCAGACATTGGATTATAGGCACTACTGGTTTATTGTCACTAACTGAAGGGAAACAAATGAAGTGAGCTCTATAATGACCCTGGCTTTTTACCTAGAGGCTCTTTTGGGACACGATGAGGCACCCAAGCATGATGAGTACTCAAGCAGAGCACAACGTGTTTCTCAATTGAGTTATACAAGTTTGAAGAGTTGGAAATGACATTTGCAGCCAGAGTATGATTGTGAATTGATCTTTTCAGGAAACTTACCAAGAAACCTCCACAGTGATCACTTTAAGTCTTTTGAGGAATATAAAGCCATGATTACATAGGATGAATGCTCATGAAACCAGGTACATTTAACTTCATAAGTTCCTTTTGACCAACCAGAGTCAAGATTTCTCATGGCATTTAGGGCATTCAGGAGAAACAGCAGTAGTAGCAGTAGTGGTTGTGTGATAGTCGTAGTAATAGTAGTTGTAAACTAACCTGTGAATAAGGGGTACACAAACCCACCTTAAAAAGACTTCTACAGAATTGTTGAAAGGTTTAAGCTAATCTTCAAAAACTTTAACAGAGAGTAAGGACAACATCTAACAAACACTGAAGGAGGGTAACAAAATCCAATCTTACCAACATAAAATGTATAATGCACAGCATCCAACCAAAATTTATTATACATGGAAAGACACAGGGATGTGTAATTCCAAACCAGCAGTCAATAGAAATTAAGTAATGACTGGTACAATGGATTCAGTATGCAAAAACACAAGAACATATGTTTCAACCCAGTGAGACATTAAATGAAAAAAATAACATAATGAGGAAAAGTAAAAAAAATGTAGGAAGAACCAAATGAAACATTTTGAAGTTAAAAATATTTCCTAGGCCAGGCATAGTGGCTCAAGCCTGTAATCCCAGCACTTTGGGAGGCCGAGGCGTGTGGATCACGAGATCAAGAGATCAAGACCATCCAGGCCAATATAGTGAAACCCCATCTCTACTAAAAGTACAAAAATTTGCTGAGTGTGGTGGCATGCACCTGTAGTACCAGCTACTTGGGAGGCTGAGGCAGGAGAATCACTTGAACCCAGGAGGTGGAGATTGTACTGAACTCCAGCCTGGCAGCAGAGTGAGATTCTGTCTAAAAAACAAACAAACAACAACAACAACAACAACAACAAAACAAACAAACAAAAAAAACTCCTAAATGAAAAATCCCTTGGATAGTATTAGTAGCAGAGAATATACTGCACAAGGGGAAAATGAACTTAAATACATAATATCTTACTCTGTGTTGCTAATAAAGAAATATGTGATGCTTGGCAATTTGTAACGAAAAGAGATTTATTTGGTTCATGGTTCTGCAGGTTGCACAAGAAGCACGGTGCTGGCATCTGCTTCTAGAGAGGACTTCAGGCTGCTTCCAGTCATGGCAGCAGGCAAAGAGAAACTAGCATGTACAGAAATCACGTGGTAAGAGAGAAAGCAAGAGAGAGGGTGTAGGAGGTGCTGAACACTTTCAACAACCAGTTCTTGGGGGAGGTAAGAGTGAGAACTCATTCACTCCTGTGAGAATGGCACCAAGCCACTTGAGAAATTTCCCTCCACCACCCAAGCACCTTCCACCAGGCCTCACCTCCAACACTGGGGATCCAATGTCAACATGAGATTTGGTAGGGTAAACAAATCATAACCAAACCGTAGTACATGACAATAGAAACTGGAAGATAGAAGCATAGAATAAAAGAAGACAAAAATGAAAAGAATTAAGGGTACTTGAGAAACTTTTATATCTTCTGCTTTGGTCTAAGATTGCCATTAAAAATTACCACAAATTTGATGGCCAGCAGAATTGTATTCTCAGATAGTTATGGAATTTGAAAGTCTGAAATCGAGATGTTAGCAAGGTTGGTTCTCTCTGAAGTCTCTGAGGGAAGATTCACTTGATTCCTTTCTCCTAGGTTCTGGAGACTGCTGGCAATTTTTGGCATCCCTTGGCTTGTAGGTGCATTACTCCAATCTCTGTCTCTGTCTTCACATGTCCCCTGCCTCTATGTGTCTCTCTGTCTTATTTCCCTCTTCTAAGGACGCTGTTCATTGGTTTGAAGGAATAACCTACATTTAATATGATCTAATCTTGAGATCCTTAATTACATTTTCAAATATCTTTATTCCAAACCGGGTAGTATTGGAGGTTCCAGGAAAACATGTTTCAAAGGCTGAAATTCAATCCACAAAACCATGTGCCTAGAGTTCCAGATAAAGGAAGATAGGAGGGAAAATGTAAAACAATATCTGAAGCATAATATGCCTCAGAATTTTAGAGCTGATAACTTCAAAACCACATAACCACATAACTCAATAAACCCCACATAGAATAAACAAAAGGGAAATTTTCCACAGGCACATAATAATCAAATTACAGAAACAAATGACCAAACTGCCTTAAAATTTGCTAAATGTATGTATGGTAGAAAACAAAAAATTGATGTGTTTACAGTAACTCAAGAAAGAAACAAATAAACAAAGATTGTTAACTTAGAATTATTTGTCTGATGAAAATATTTAACTGTATTGGCAAAATACAATTTTATGAAGAAAAAACAAATCTGGGAGTTTTCATTCCAAATTTTCATGCAGTACAATGCTAAAAGATTTTCCTCAGGAAGATGCCTACATGTATCTGATCAGCTCAAAGAAATGCACCATGCAGGAAACTGATTTCTAAGTGAGTAAGTAGATAATTTTTGTAGTGTTTAATTTTTTAATGTGTATTTTATTTCCACAACTAAATTTTGCATTATGTTGGGGTATTTTCTTACACATTTATATTCATTTTGATATTATTCTCTTGAAATTTCATCTTATTGCTTTTCCATGTTCATTTTTTCTCTCTCGAGTCTTTTCTGTGAGGCAAATGTCAATTTCTAGAACTATGAATTTGTGGATCAGTTTTTTCATTTCTGCAAAAGTGAACAATTATTTTTCCTGAAAAAGATAAGCAAATTTGGAGGACTCAGATTTATTTCTCTCAAAACATACTACAATGCTACAGTAATCAATACAGTGTGATATTGGGATGATAATAGACATATAGAACAATGGAACAGAATTGAGAGTCCAGGAATAAATTCAAACATCTGTGACCAACTGATTTTTTTAAGAGAGTGCCAAGACCATCTAATGGGAAAAGAATGTCCTTTTCAATAAATGATGCTTAGAAAACTGTACACTCACATGCAAAATAATACAGCTCAATTCCTTCCTTCCTAATTCTAAACACAAAGAAACAAAAAAGTCAAAGTATATCAGTGATTTAAACAGAACAGATAAAACTATGGAACTATTACAAGACACTAGTCTTAAATATTTCTTATCTAGGGTTTTAGAAGGGATTATTAGATTTGTTACCAAAAGCAGTTAGCAACAAAAGGAAAAGTAGATACATTGGATTGTATAAACATTTTTTAATAAAAAGGCTTTTTCTCTCAAAAGACATAATCATGGAAATGATATCGCAACTTTCAGAATTTGAGAAGATATTTTCAAATCGTATATTTAATAAAGGTTCAGTATCTCAAATGTATAAAGAACCCTTAAAACTCAACAACCAAAGACAAACAACTCAATTTTTTAAAATGGACAAAGGATTTGAATCGACATTTCTCCAAAGAAGATGACAAAAGCACACAAAAAGATATATGACAAACACATGAGAAGATCTTCAACATTATTGCTCATTTAAGGAAATACAAATCTAAATTCCAAGAAACTTCACAAACACTATATTTAATAATAATAATAACAAGTTACAGCAAGGGTGTCAAAAGTCTTGCACATTGCACATGGGTAGGTAAAATTATGCAGCTATTGTGGAAACAGTTTGGTAGTTCCTCAAAAAGTTAAACTTAGATTCACAAATCACCCCGCAATTTCCTACTTAGGCATATACTCAGGAGAAATGAAAATATATATCCACGCAGAAACATGTACACAAATATTTACAGCAACTTTATAACAGCCAAAAGATATAATCAACCAAATATCTGTGAATGAATTGACAAACCAATTTGACGTATATGTAAGAGTATGCACCCATAGAAAGGTATGAAATACTGACACGTGTCACAACATGAATAGGCCTCAAAAATTACAATAAGTGAATGAAGACAGATATAAATATCTAAAATAGGCAAATCCATAGAGAAAACAGCAAATTAGTGGTTGCCAGAGAATCGATGTGTGTGTTTGATGGGTTTGTGTTGGGAGAGATGAGGAATTATTTAATGAATACGAGGTGTTTCTCTGAGGAGATGAAAATTTTGAAAACTAGAGAAAGATGAGGAATTTAGTGTAAACTCATTAATTCCACCTAAACTTTGAAATGGTTGCGTGGCATTTAAATTTCCCCTTAATTAGAAAAAATTCACTTTTAAACCACCACCCAAATGTAACAATATTGACATCTACTGTTTGAAGTTTTATTCTATTTAGACTTTTATAAATGTGTTTACATATACAGGAGAAAATAAACCTTAACAAATAAAGAAATATAAATGAGCTGCAAAGTCACATGAAAACATTGAAGAACCTAAAATGCATTTTGAAGTCAAAAATGCCAATCTAAAAAGGCCACACTCTGTATGATTCTAACTATATAACATTCTAGAAAAGGCAAATCTATGGAGGATATGAAGATCAGTGGTTGCCTCGGATTACGTGTTACAGAGGGAAGGGATGAATAGGTGGAAGTATTCTGTATGCAATTGTAATTATGAATGCATGTCATTATGTCCATGGAACTATACAACACGAGACCCATAGAACTGTCCAACATGGAGAGGGATGCATAATATAAAGTTTACACCGTGGTTAATAATGATGTATCAGTATTGGTTCATCAATAGGAAGAAATGTACCTCATCAATAGAATATGTTAATAATAAAGGGAACTCTGTGTGTGTGTGTGTGTGTGTGTGTGTGTGTGTGTGTGTGTGTGTGTTCTGGACAGGTGTGGATTTACAGAACTTTATGTACTGTCTGCTTAATTAACTATTTGGTCAGGAAAACACCGACAATGGCAGGTCTCTCCCAAGCTCACAGTCTGCCCCACTAAATCTATGTCATGTAGGATAAAGACAGACAAGCTTCCTAGAGGTTGGTTAACTTTAAATTTATCATGTAAGATAAAGAAAGCCCAGCTTCCTGCAGGTCAGTTAACCTTGAACTTTAAAGGTCAGTAAACTTTATATCTCTCCAAATTGTCCATATTTTTAATCTTTCTCCCTTCACAATATTTTTCATAGGCCCCCTATTAATCTCCTATAAATATCTACTCATTTTTTTGAAAAATGGAAGTGTTTCAAAATGGAGGCAACTACTGTGGTGATCTACACAGCATAAAAACGTGAATTTAGAAGAACTGCTTTCTTTTTATTGTTCTTCTTAATATTTATAGATATAAGCATATAGATCCCCATAGGTATTTTCTCCCCTTTGAGATACTTTTAATAAATAAGTAAATAGAAACCAATAAGAAAATAAATGGGGTCTATAAAAAATATTATAAAGAAAGTAAAAAACATGACGATTTGGGAATTGGGGAAGGAAATATATTCTACAAAGTTGGCATCAACTGACCTCCAGATAGCATGCCTTCATTTCTCCTACATGACACAGATTTATGGGGGTGAATTCTGTCAGGTTGGGAGAAGCACGTGGGAAAATAATTTAGCACCCCACTTCAAATGCTACTTACAATTGTATTCCAGCTGTGTTTTAGATTTGAATATAAGCATAAACATTAAAGTTTCTAGACAATCACATGTGGAATACATTCATTAGCTTGGAGGTAGGCAAATATTTCGTAAAGGAAATGAAATGTACTAAATATTGATTAAAATATAATATTTTATTAACAGAGTCTTCAAAATATTTTTATTAATAGGCCCTTCAAAAGAGAATTTAAGAGTAAGCCATTGGGTAGGAGAAGACCATTGTAATATTTATTTTCATTAAACTGTCATATACTGAGGATATAAATAACTTTTACAAATAAATGAAAACAGAGACAACCTCATTCTTTTAAAAGGGCAAAACCTTGAATTGGCAATTTCAAAAAGAGCAGTTTCTAGGTGACCAATATAGTGATGAAGTGTTCAACCTTATTTGTCATGCAGAACATAAAATTAGTTTCCACAGTAACACATCTTCATAGAATACTAGCATTTACTAAAAAGTAAAAGGGAGAGAACACCCAGGGTCTGCAATGCTGTAGAGCTATTGAAAATTTTACTCATTGCTGGTAATATTGTAAATTTATACAAGTAAATTGGAAAGCAACTGGCAGGATTTAGATATTGAACATAAACATATTCTGTGATTCACCAATGTCACCCCAAGATGAATAATACGCAGAAATATATTTGTAAGTTCACCCAAATACATGGATAAGAATGTTCACATCATTAGCCCCAAACTGGGAACAAGGAAAACCAATAATGACACCAATAAATCATAAACTTTTTAAATAAGTGGTGGTACATTCATTTAATAAAATACTATATTATGTCAGTGAAAAAAATGAACTGCATCCAACCACATAGATGAAGATCACAAACATAATATTGAGCAAATGCAGGCAGGAAATAAAGGTGTCATACTGCATAATTCTATGTGTATAAACTTCAAAAATAAAAATAGATGTACTTTATGATAACAAAAATCAAAATAATGGTTAACTTTGGGGAAGAGAAAATGTTAGCTAGATGGGAGCACAAGGAGGGCTTCTAATGTGTTCTTAATGGTCCACTTTCTGATGAGAGTGGGGTTTTAATAGATGCATCCATTTTGTGAATATTCATCAAGTTGTGTGCTTCTGAGGTGTCCACTTTCCCTATGTATTTTATGCTTTATTTAAAATGTTAAAAAATTTTGTAGATGTCAGAAAAAGTTGAATTTCATTGAATATAAGGATATAAAATTTTGACTGTTTTTAAACATTTTGAATAAAAGTAAATGAGTAAATTTTCTGCTACACCTATGTAAAATAAATGAGAGATAAAAATTCATTTAATTTTTGACAAGAAAATAAAATTTAATCATTTTACAGTAAGAAAATTTATACAAAATATTAAATAAAATACAAAATCTGTATTTTCTTGTAAAACAGCAATAGGATGTTATAACATGAAATGTTAAAAGACTCAATTTTCTATTAGTAAGAAAGGTAAACCATTACGGAATAATAAACACAGAATTCTTGTTTGTTTGTTTTGGGTTTTTTTTTTGTTTCTTTCAGACAGAACAGCTTGTTTCTTTCATAAGAATCCCAATTGTGGTTTTATAAAAGGTCAGTTCTCTCTTTTGTTCTAATACTAATTATGTAACCTTAAACAAAACAATTATATTTTTGAAATTACTGTAGTTTTCTTAATTTTGCATAGCACAATTTATTAATTAAAATACCAAATACAATTCTAAATAAAAGATTAGCCAAAGCAATTTCATAAGCAGATGTTCATCCTTATGAAACAAAAAAAAAAAAATCCAAACAAAGCAAATGTGGGGGAATAAAACCAGATATATTTAAACTTTTGATGAATAATAATTATTATAAAAGTTAATTTTTTGGAAAATGTTTCTTAAAAAATGATTGTCTTTTTAATTAGTTAAAATATCCTTGAATTATTTTGAATTTTTACCATAGTAGGAAAGTTTTTATCATAAATCCTATGCTTTTTTACCCTTTGTATAGATGTGAAAAACTCTCTCATAAAAAGCAGATAAATAAGTTATATCAATTCTATTAATAGATAACTTGGAATGAATGTAATTTTTTTTACAGTTCTTTGTAGTAAAATTCAGTTGTATTCCATAAATGATGAAATGTCCTAACATCTGTCTTTCTCCTTTCTCTCTCTATATCCATATATGTAAATCATTGTTTTACATATACACATGAAAACTTACATTCCTATAAATCTCAGCTAAGTATATGGATGTACAGAGAAAGAGAAAGGCAGAGAAATATACATATATTTATCTCTATACTTTTGATAAAAATTAAACGAATTCCTTCCTTAAATTGAAAAGTATCTGGGCCTGGCATAGTGGTTCAACCTTAATCCCAGCACTTTGGATGGCCAAAGTGGGCAGATCACCTGAGCCCAGGAGGTTGAGACCAGCCTGGGCAAAATGGCAAAATTTGTCTCCACTAAAAATACAGAAACTTAGCTGGGTGTGGTGGTGCGCGCCTGTAGTCACAGCTATTTGTGAGGCTGAGTCAGGAGAATCACTTCAACTCGCAAGGCCGAAGTTGCAGTGAGCCGAGATCTTGCCACTGTATTCCAATGTGGGTGACAGAGCAAGACTCTGTCTCAAAAAAATAAAAAAATAAAGAAGAAAATTTCAGGGTAACTGGAAAGCATCTTGATCGCAAATGATTAAATATATATTATTTAGAGATATTTGCTTTATTTATGGGGAGTATTTTAGAAATTTTTATTAAGGTTTAACACATGACAACTAATTGCACCGATTTTTATGTTTGTTTTTTATGTAAAGGCATATGACATATGTTTAAACAGATTTATTCAGAGCAGATTGAGAAAATAATAGCAATGTTTGTCTTATTACTTCATTGCCAATACAATATTTTAATAAATATACTACCATCTGTATATAACATGTTGATCTCAAAACTTTGAAAGGACCTTTATTTATGAAAAATATTTTGCTATATAACCTAATTACCAAGCCTGATTTTTTCAAAAAAGTAATCGGAAACAAAACCAGAATTAAAATAAATATGTAAATAGCTGATTTGATCATGTTTAAAAAGATATAAAACACAGAAAACTAAATTTAGCATAAAACCTACAAGATACATTAATCAAATTAGTAAATTCAGAGTTAAATCAATCTGGATCTAAACAGTTAATATTTTGTTTAATATGTAAAGAATATAATAAATCAACATTTCCTCATCATTATTTTCTAAACATACAATGTAATATGTAGCTACATTTGCAAAGCATTTATGAAGTTCAGAGTATGAAAACTTTAAATTCCTTGTGTGTATATATATGTGTGTGTATGTGTGTATATATATGCATATATATTTATACATATAGGTGTATATGTGTATATGTATGTATGGAACTATGTGAATGGATTTGGAGAATAGATAAATAGGGAACAAGTATAATGGTGTAGGCTACATGCATATATAGATATACAAGTATTGTGTATTTTTTGTATGTGTAAACTAAGAAAGTGTTTCCAACTATCTAAGAAAATGTTTAAAAGTTAATGGAAGGGAAATTTTGAGAATGTTTTCATGTTTGAAGAGACACACACACATACACACCCATATATATATATCTGGCCTTAACATTTGACTGAGGAATTAAATTTTAATTTGAAATAGTTAACATTTGATTGAGGACACTGAATTTTAGTTTGAAATGCTTGTTCTTAGAATATTGGAGACATTTTCCCACGAGACTCCAGCTTCTAAAATATTTTATTGAAACCTCGGGATTCTCCAGGCCCACACTAACCAAATACAAATATATATTTTAAATTGCTTGGTCATTATTATGCTAAGTAAAATAAGCCAGACATGGAAAAATAAAAGCCACACGATCTCACCTACTTGTGTAATCTAAAAGAGTAGAACTCATTATAGAGTAGAATGAGGGTTATGTGGGCTGAGGGAAATAAAAGGAGGGAGAGAATAAACACTTGTCGGTTCCTATTTGTTCCTATTTCAGTAGATAGGAAAAGTAAGTTTTTGAGATTTATTCCACAGCGGGGTAACTATAGTCAGTAATAATGTATATTTCAAAATTGCTAAGAAGGTAAATTTCAAATGTCTCACCACCACAAAAAATTATAAGTAAGTAAAGTTATAAATATATTAATTTACTTGATTTAATTATTCCACATTATATACATATATCACAACATCACATTGTACCCCATAAATGTATTCAAGTATGATTTATCAATTAAACATAATGTTAACAAAATTGTCTAGCCATTTAGAGTTTTTTTTTCCATTTATTACAACAGTCATGTAATTTAAATCAGTGGTCCCAACCATTTCGACACAAAGTATCGGTTTTGAGGAAGACAGTTTTTCCATGGATGGGAATGGAGGGAGAGGGGATGGTTGCAGGATGAAACTGTTCCATCTCAAATCATCAGCCATTAGTGCCTGAGTGGTAATGCTAACTCACCCACAGCTCACCACGTGCTGTGTGGCCCTATTCCTAACAGAGCACAGACTGACCACGAACCATGGCCCAGGAATTAGGGGCCCCTGTTTTAGATGATATTCATATATTATTTTCATTTTAGTTATATGCTTTTACAAACTTTTTAGTTTTACTTTGTTAATCCATATTTATCTATGTAATTGCCAAAAATAGATCTGTTTAAGTGATTAAAAGTCTATTAGTTTAAAACTACAATTCTCTATAATTGCCAGTTGGTCTCATCTTTTCACTTCAGATAAACATGACAGGAATTTTGTGAGCATTCAATTGAAACACGTACAAAATAAGCTGCTGTCAACAGTATCAAAAGATATTACTTTTTACATATTTCAATATACTCACAAAGCTATCACTTGATAAATGGTGTTTGTCGCTATAAATTCTTTTAGTATATTATACAGGTGTCCAATCTAAATGAAAGTGATAGTTTTACCTTAACAGAAAATAAAGAAAAGCAGGACATTGCTAAGAAACAGAAAATCATTATCTTTAGTAAATTTACAATCTATTATTTTGACAATTTATGTTAAATTTAGTTTTACAAAGGTAATTAACTTTGAAAATGTCAAATGGTGTTTACAAGCTCAGAATTTCATTTCTCTCATTGTCACCATTTGAATTTTTCTCTTTCCTGATTTGTAAAGGTTTCAACTTTTCTTTACCGTAATTAGATCTTTACACATCATGTGCTTGTATCAAAATATCGCATGCATGGACTTCATAAATATGTACAGCTATCATGTTTTCATAAGAATTTTAAAAATTTACCCAATATGTCTTTAATATTCTGAGATTTGCAATGTGTTCTTTTTTCATTTGCAGCATGAACACAAATATTTGTAATTTAGTTCCATGTTAAAGTATCAAAATATAATTTGTCTTCTGTGTTTAAGATTACTCATTAAAGTTTTATAGTACAGGTGACCTGAATATTTCACTAGTCACACAAAAATGTATGTAGGGCTTATGACATGGAATAATTTCCATTTTCTGTCTTAGATAATCCTGTTTGCTTGCAACTATCCAACTATCAACTATATCAACACAACTATAGTGTTGTGTCCAACCATCCAACAATGACCTTTTCCCCTTATACTTAAGAATGGTCTTATTGCATACTTCTAGGCAATGTAATTCTTGTATCCTGGGACGTATTTTTGGTAGAGCACTTAATAATGAGCTGATTTTGCGGTCTTATGACTTTTTGTTCTGTGTTTATTCCTTATGACCTCCTTCATGAAATTTTGATATTCTAGTTAGAGCTACAGTAGTTTTTATATAATAAAAATATGAGGACCAGTCAGGTATGATGGAACATTAGAAAAACCTTCCACAGTCAGGTATGATGGAATATTAGAAAAACCTTAAGAATGTGACTATATCTAGTGAAAGCATATATTTGTTGAAGTCCATAATTTACTTTACATTCCAGAAAAGCAAACATGTATCTTGGTTGTAGGTAGTATTTTTTTCTCTTCTTTCTACCACTTCTATTTGCATTCTGAACCAAAATTAATATTGCATACAGATTTGTGTGATTACTCTTGCATATCTTTTTAAGAGAGTGTGACCAATATTATATATTCAATCATTTAGCAAACAAAAATGTTTATGTGACTGTATGTCTCTAGGGTTACCTGTGTGTGTATGTATTTATGTAAATTACATTGCTGAAGAAGCAGAATGTCACAAATGACTAAGAGTTTCAAATTGAGACCTGTTCTGGTGCATTCCTGAAATTTTAAAAATATTAAAATTTTAGCTTAGAAACAAATGACAAATTCCATGGTACAAAAACCAAATTAGTTTACTTTGGCTTAGCATATATAAAGGCATTAATGTTTTAAAATGGGGTCACAGAGATAGTGAGAAAAGTTTTATATGGTAAAAAATGATGCTGAGATAAACAGTAATTGTTCAGGAGTATAACAGGAAGTTGAATTTTACTCTTAACCCATACACAGAAAATAATTCCAGATGAATTAAAAATTTGAGTATGATACAGAAGTAAAACTGATGTAGATAGACAGACAGGGGCGGGTTCTTGGTGAAACCCTACCTTCAAGCTGAAAAATCTGAAACCCGCAGCCCAAAGTGAGAACTTCTATACCTGTTTGCCCACTGTCTCCCTATTGGTTCTTTCTGAATAATGTCTTTTTACTAATCGAATGCTGCCTTCTCCAAAACTACCTACAGCCTGTCTGGCCCCTGCATCTTGTGCTTATAAAGACCCCAGACTCAGCTGGTACAGGGGAGAAGAGGCTGGACGTCAGGCAGAGGTGACTTGACTTCAGAAATGACGCCAGATATTGGAGAGAGGCTACTTGACTTCGGAGGAGAGAGGCAGAGAGGCAGCTTGACTTTAGGAGAGAGTGACGTGCCTTTCCTGTCCTCTTTCCAGCTACCCTCTCTGCCGAGAGCCACTTTCATTAATAAAATTCTCCACGTTCACCATCCTTCAATTCATCTGCATGACTTCATTCTTCTTGGGTACTGGACAAGAATTTGGGACCCAGCAAGTGCAAGTATCCAAAAAGACTGTTACGCTGGCCCTTTACCCTCACTGGCAGAGAGCAGTCACACCACGTAACAAGGCAAAGACCCACTGAGCTGATAATACATTTCTGTATTATCAGTGGAGCTAAGATAACATGGAGCTAAGTAATATGCCCTCTGGGGCCCTGGGGGTCGCAGGAACTCCCACCTGGACACTGTTGCGTAGCCTTCGCAGAGTTTGCTCCTGCCAGTGCCAAAGCAGCTGGCTAGTTTCCACATTCATTTGCCTACCCACTCCCTCCCACAAGGGTGGAGTGCAGTGGGCCCAAGTGAACGGAGTTTACTTCTGCCGACACTGAAGTGGCTGACTGGTTCCCACACTTGCTTACCTATGC
The DNA here is from genome assembly GCF_049350105.2 of Macaca mulatta. Taxonomy (NCBI): domain Eukaryota; kingdom Metazoa; phylum Chordata; class Mammalia; order Primates; family Cercopithecidae; genus Macaca; species Macaca mulatta. The sequence continues at coordinate 63,034,781 of NC_133422.1, forward strand.
ACACCCTCCTGCAAGATGTTGAGCATTGCAGCAGAGTAAACGGGGCACCCATGTCCTGCAAAAGGGTCAAGAAAACATCTTGCATCAAAACTTTAGAAAGGACCACTGAGTATTATTTATTTTTATGGGACAAAGATTTATTTTTCCTTTTAACAAAAAAAAAAAAAAAAAAAAAAAAAAAAAAAAAAAAAAAAAGAGAATGCAAATACCTGGACAGCAAACAAATTAGTAATATGGTGACAAACTTGATACATTTTTATATAAAATAAGTCCATATAACAATATAAAAAGAAAAAATAGAAAAGATATGTTTAATATTTGGTCTATATAGATTTGATAACAAATATAAAGGGCACTGGGAAAACAGTAAAGATGGAAACCTCTTTTTTATTACTTTAGATTCAGGGGTACATGTGCAGCGGTGTTACAGGGATATATTACATAATAGTAAGATTTACCTTCTAGAAGAAAAGAAAGAAAGAAAGAAACAACATTTTGAGTACCCAGTATCCAAATAGCGAACACTGTACCTGATAGGTAATTTTTCAACCCTCAGTCCCTCTTGTACCGTCCCTGCTTTTGGAGCCCCCAATGTCTGTTATTTCCATCTTTATGTCCACGTGTATCTATTGTTTAGCTCCCACTTAAAAGTGAGAACATGTATTTTATATTCTGTTTTTGAGTTATTTCACTTAGGATAATGGCCTCCAATAACATCTATGTTGCTGCAAAAGGCATGATTTTATATTTTTTATGACTGCATTTTATCCCATGGTGTCTATATACTACACTTTTTAGTCTAATCATCCACTGATGAACATTTAGATTGATTTCGTGACTGTGCTATTGTGAATAGTACGGTGATAAACACGTAAGTGCACGTGTCTTTTTGAAAAAACTCTTTCTTTTTCTCTCGGTAGATACCCAGTACTGGAATTTTTAGGTTAAATGGTAATTCAATTTATAGTTCTTTGTGAAATATCCATACCGTTCTCCAAAGAAGTTGTACTAATTTACATTTCCACCAACAGTGTTTCTCCACATCCACACTAACATCTATTTTTTTTAAATTTTAATAATACCCATTGCTGACTGGCATAAAATATCTCTTTGTGATTTTAATTTGCATTTCTCTGATTAGTGATGATGACCATTTTTATGTTTGTTGGTCACTTGTATGTCTTTTTTTGAAAATGTCTGTGTCCTTTGCCTGATTTTTAATGAGGTTTTTTTTGTTTGTTTGTTTCTTATTGAGTTGTTTGAGTTCCTTGTAGATTCTGACAACTTCTTTAGAAAAATAAAACACACTAGTTGGCAATTTTATACATGTGAGTGTGTATATATATAACACACATAATTATATATACATATTTAATATATACAAATTCATAATTGTATATAATTAGCATATAATCTTTCCAAGAAATGCATAAACATGGTGAACCTTATGCATAATTATAGAATTTGTGTCTGTTTCTTCTTTCCACATTTTATTTTCACTGTACTGTTAAGTCTGAATTATAAATTACAGAAGAATTACTCAATTTAACTTGTAGTACACTGACTCCAGTTTCTCAATGATATAATTATTCTTCTGAATTTCCATGGCCATTTTTAACTTGACAGTAGTCATCTTTATCTACTTGGATGATTCCTGTACTTAGAATATATCTGTTCTAATTTCATACAGGTACTTTGTTGAGAACTAAAATTAGATCTTTTCTACTGTTTTCTTTCATTTAAAAAATATCTCTGTTGACACTTATTTCAATTGTAATATCTTTTCATTTGTGATTTTCATCTATTGCTTTATACTTTCAGAAGTATGTATATGCTTTTCTGGTATTAGAAGGGATAACGGATTATTTCCGATATTCTGTAAGTCTACAAATATTTAACATGTAGATGAGAAGGAATCATACTTTTAGATTTATTATGACTGAAATTTTCAAATAGAGAAACCCATCTCCATACTAGGAAGAGAGGCAGGGCTTGAGGCAATCATGCAGCAGGAATTATTTTAGCTACCTCTACCAATAATCCCAACGCCTTATATGTTGAAAACTAATACTACTATTATTGTTTCCACAGAAACAATAAAATTGTCAAGTATTAAGAATTGGCTATAAAAAGAAATTCTTCTTAGCACCCTTAAAACATATATATTTTAATTATCCTAACCCATTGTTTTTCAACAATACCTTCACATTAGAATCCTCCAGGAAACTTTCAGAATACTAGTGCTTGTGACAACTACTAGACAAATAAACTCTGGGAGTAGCGTTTTAGAAAATAATGCCTAATGACTCTGCTACACAACTATGATTACTATCCCCTTGAAAAATGTACTAGATTGTAGATGTAGATGTACAAGATTCTGAGGCCAAAGGAGGATCCTTAAGAGCATAAATGATTGGTCCAAGATGATATCATTTGTAAGCAAGGAATCAGCTGTCACTCTCGCTTGACCGACTCCGTGGTTAGACTCTTAACCACTAAGCTGTGTTACTTCATGAGTTTTGCAGCAAAAATGATTTAGCTTTATTAACCTCCACCTTCGTCATCTGATGTGATCCTCCGGGTAGTTGTTTAAGTGTCGGTACCAAATTGAGTTTTCCACTCTTGCCTTTGCTACAAAATCAGAATGGACAGGTCTTTGACACCTGAATTTTCCAGCTCCCTGTTCCTATCAGATCTTTCTGAACTCGGTTCTCACCCTTCCATGTTATGTGGGTATTAGTAATATTGAAAGTGAAATCGTTCCTTAATATGTGCAGTAAAAGCTGAATTACAGTCTTCACTTACCTAAGGAGGATCTAGTCTGACCAGCTATTATTTCATTAAGCAAAACAACTCCTAAATATTTACTACATTTTTGGAAAGCATTAATTTCGAGATTTTCTTAGTTGTAAGACCAGGAAGACAAGAATAAGTTGATGTCAGCCTTACAAGCTGGCTCATTGGCAAGCCTCTGCCAAGTGACTCATTTTAAAGACGGACTATCACTGATTTGTTGGCTTTTAGCTCTATGTTTACTAAAGCTAGAAGTCACTGACAGCTCCGACAAGTTTCAAAGCAGTTCTGGTATTGAGTTCTTACCATGATAATATGTTGGTCAGTCTTTTATTGAGAGTAAAATACCTTTATATTCTTATTAAAATTCATCTAGGTGTTGATATGGTTCGTTTCTGTGTCCTCACCCAAATCTCACCTTGAATTGTAATAATCCCCACATGTCATGGGAGACATCCAGTGGGAGTAATTGAATCTTGGGGTTGAGTTTATCCCATGCAGTTCTCGTGACAGTGAATAAGTCTCACAAGATCTGATGGTTTTATAAAGGGGAGTTCCACTGCACATGCCTTCTTGCCTGCCACCACGTAAGATGTGACTTTGCTTCTCCTTTGTTTTCCACATGATCATGAGTCCTCTTCGGCCAGGTGGAACTATGATTCCATTAAACTTCTTTCCTTTATAAATTACCCAGTCTTAGGTATATCTTTATTAGCAGTGTGAGAACAGACTAATACAGTAAACTGGTACCAAGAGTTGGGTGCTGCTATAAAGATACCTGAAAATGTGGAAATGACTTTGGAACTAGGTAACAGGCAGAGGCTGGAACAATTTGGAGGGCTCAGAAGATGACAGGAAAATGTGGGAAAGTTTGGAACTTTCTAGAGACTGGTTGAATGGCTTTGACCAAAATGCTGATAGTGGTATGAACAATGAAGTCCAGGTGGAGGTGGTCTCTGATGGAGATGAGGAACTTGTTGGGAACTGGAACAAAAGTGACACTTGTTATGCTTTAGCAAAGAGCTTGGTGATATTGCCCCTGCTCCAGAGATCTGTGGAACTTTAAACTTGAAAGAGATGATTTAGGGCATCTGGTGGAAGACATTTCTTTCTTTTTTCTTTTTCTTTTTGAGACGAAGTTTCACTCTTGTTTCCCAGCCATGAGTGCGATGTCATGATCTCGGCTCACCAAAACTTCTCTCTCCCGGGTTCAAGCAATTCTCCTGCCACAGCCTCCTGAGTAGCTGGGATTATAGGCATGTACGACCACACCTGGCCATTTTTTTTTTTTTTTTTTTTTTTGTAGTTTTCAGTAGAGACAGGGTTTCTTCATGTTGGTCAGTCTGGTCTCGAACTGCTGACTTAAAGTGATCTGTCCGCCTTTGCCTCCCAAAGTGCTGGGATTATAAGCATAAGCCACCATGCCCAGCCAGTGGAAGAAATTTCTAAGCAGCAAAGCATTCAAGAGGCGATTTGGGTACTGTTGAAAGCATTTAGTTTTATGTATTCACAAAGATATGGTTTGGAATTGGAACTTATGTTTAAAAGGGAAGCAGAACATAAAAGTTATTAAAATTTGCAACCTGACAATGCGATAGAAAAGAAAAACCCATTTTCAGAGGAAAAATTCAAGCCAGCTGCATAAATTTGTATAAGTAATGAGGAGGCAAATATTAATTTCCAAGATAATATGAAAGCTGTCTCCAGGGCATGTTAGAGACATGGCAGCCCCACTCGTCACAGGCCTGGAGGCCTAGGAGAAAAAACAGTTAGGTGGTCCAGGTCCAGGGCTCCCGTACTCTGTGCAGCCAAGGCATTTTGTGCCTTGCATCCCCGCCTCTCCAGTAACGGCTAAGAAGGGGCCAAAATAGAGCTTGGGCCATAGCTTCAGAGGGTGCAAGCCCCAAGCCTTGGCAGATTACACCTGGTGTTGAGCCTGCAGGTGCAAAGAAGACAGGAGTTGAGCTTTGGGAACCTCTGCTTAAATTTCACAGGATGTATGGAAACTCGTAGATGTCCAGCCAGAAATTTGCTCCAGGGGTGAGGCCCTCATGGAGAACCTCTGCTAGGGCAGTGTGAAAGGGAAATATGGATCAGAGTCAACACACAGAATCCTCACTGGAACATTTCCTGGTGGAGTTATGAGAAGAGGGCCACCATCCTCCTCCAGGCCCCAGAATGGTAGATCAGCAACATCTTGCACCATGTGTCTGGAAAAGCCACAGACACTCAACATCAGTCTATGAAAGCAGCCAGGATGGGGGCTGTACCCTGCAAAGCCACAGGGGCAGAGCTGCCCAAGACCATGGAAACCCACCTCTTGCATCAGCATAACCTGAATGTGAAACATGGAGCCAAAGGAGATCATTTTGGAGCTTTATGATTTGTCTGCCCTGCTAGATTTCGGACTTGCATGGGGCCTGTAACCCCTTTGCTTTGGCCAATTCACATCATTTGAAATGTATGTATTTACCCAATGCCTGCAGCTCCATTGTGTCTAGGAAGTAAGTAACTTGCTTTTGAGTTTACAGACTCATAGAGGGAAAGGACTTGACTTGTCTCAGAAGAGACTTTGGACAGTGGACTTTTAAGTTAATGCAGAAATGAGTTAAGACTTTAGGGGACTGTTGGGAAAGCATGATTAGTTTTGAAATGTGAAGACATGAGATTTGGGCGGGGGGGAGGCAGAATGCTATGCTTTGGCTCCATATCCCCACCAAAATCTCACCTTGAATTGTAACAATCCCCATGTGTTGTGGGAGGGACCTAATGGGAGGTAATTGAATAATGGGGGTGGGTTTTTCCTATGCTGTTCTAGTGATAGTAAATAAGTCTCACGAGATCTGATAGTTTTATGAACGAGAGTTCCCCTGCACATGCCCTCTTGCCTGCCACCATGTAAGATGTTTCTTTGCTTCTCCTTTGCCTTCCATTGTGATTGTATGGCCTCCTCAGCCATGTGGAACTGTAAGTACACTAAACCTCATTCCTTTATAAATTACCCACTCTCAGGTATGTTTTTATTAGCAGAAAGAGAACAGACTAATACAAGAATCTTCAATTTAGCGTTAAGTGAATGTAATAGTCTTTCACAGAGCCAATCAGGTCACTTCTATACCTTATATAGAGAATTTAATCTTTCATTTTTGTTGAAGGTTTCCAATCTCATCAGATTTCACAATAAACTTATTAACATTTAGTAACTGTATCATGAGCCTAAATTTGAAGTTCAGACAACTTCCTTCAGATGTGAGCTCCACCACTTGGTAGATAGAAATTCTGTCAGAAATCTGATAATCTCAGTATATATGTAATCATCCCTAGCATAAGGATAATGATGGAAGATAATAATGCCAAATGCATACACCTGTGGTGTTAAATCAACTGACATAACATCGATAAAATGAATACAAATCTGTTGTAATAATTCTTTTAATTTTCTCTAATATTTAAAATGTTGTATCCTAATTTATAATTCCATGCACACCTCAAAGTCAGCAACAACTTCAAATTTACTTTCATAAGTTCTTATTTAACTTTTATTTAGTGCTATAATTGCCCTAAATAGTGATTTAGATTAATAGTTCATAAAATAATTGGAATTTTATGTCTAAATTAAGAAGACTATGACAGAAACACACTAAATAGAAACACTCCGGCCACTGCACTCCAGCCTGGGCGGCAGAGCGAGACTCCGTCTCAAAAAAAAAAAAAAAAAAAAAAAAAAAAAAAAAAAAAAAAAGAAACACTCAAATACTTTTATTTGAATATTATAGCTGAAATTATCCATAAAGAGCAAATCTACCTTACATTTTTTGATAACAACAATCATAAATACAAATGATCTTCATCAGAATATAACTCTAAAAAGTAAACAGTAATAATTAGTAACAATTTTAGGGGTTAGTTCTTGAGAATTTAACATCTCTATTCTTTATATGCATTATCTTATTTTGTCATCACACCACAGAGATTATGCAACTACTGTTACCTCAGTTTACATATAATGGTCCTGTGATGTGGCTAGATCATAGTATTTGCCCACTATCTCTTGGTTATTAAGGACTGGGATCCAGCATTTTAAAATAGCTATAAATTGCCTGGCTATAAATATGTTCTGGTCCACTCCTGAATTTTTAAATTATTTTTCTGTTTTTACTGGTTCTTAGCTTGTTCTTTCTCATTAAAAATGTTGGCAAAAATGTATCCTAGTCAACTTATTACTGAGTGACATAATCTCAAATTATGTAGATTTAAGAATCTCTATTTATTTTCCTGAAAAAGAAAGAATTATTAATGGAAAACAATGGTTTAATTTTTCAGACAGCCTCCTGCCCAAACCTCAACTCTAAATTACATACATTCCCACCTAGTAAATCACATCACCATTTTTTTTTTTTTTTAAATCTGGGTAGTATCTTTGAACACTGCATAAGAAAAACGTAACCTTCAGGTTGGAGGTAAGATTGCATTTGCAGTATTTTCTACAAATTATTCAAGCAATGCACTATTTTTTCTTATGTATAAAGGATTTTGTGGCATCAGCATCCTTCTGCTTAGTGACTATGTATGGATGAGCACCTTACAAAGTGTTTGGCGAGGAGTGCAAATTAGTACTTAAAATATTTTATGTGTTGAAGATATGTGTGTATGTATGCTTGATTGCAAGGTGTGAACTTGCCAACATTATTTGAAAAACTACGTCTCACTGCAATTATTTCAGCTATTGTTATTTTTTTAAACTTATTTTTGTTCCATTAGTTTAATAAAAGTCTTGAAATTCTGTTTATGTCTTTGACCAGCATTGGAGTAGTTTTTATAAGTTATAGCCATCCAATACCAGGAAAAGCTGAGTATTTTTTTATAAATAAAATATTTGTTTATCATAAATCTTATCACTTTTGGTTTTTAATATCTTTCTATCCTTTTTCAAATAGTTTGTCAATAGAAATTTTTGTAAAGTGTTGATATAATAATTTTATTACAATTCTTTTTTCTCTTTTTTTAATAAGAATAATTTATTAGGAATAAACATCTACAAACTAAAACACAATTTTTGATGTTGTAATGAAAATATTTAGATTTTGCATGGCTCTATTTTTCATGGTTTATCAGCTACTAAGGTATGAACATTTACCTGTTTTTACCAACATGCTACTCACACTTTAAATATGGGTCACTTTTATCATATAAGATTGTGCATAATTTTAATTAAAATATTGTAATTAATTAAAATTATTTACATTAGAGACAGATTTTTAATCTACCTACCCCAAATAATTTTGGAATATCAGACTAATCTTTTCAATAAAATTGAAAGCATCTCTGAGTGTGTGTGTGTATATATATATATAAAAATATATTCTCACATTAAAGGAGACTGATTATTTACAAATATTAATGAAAATACTAAGGGGGGCGGAGCAAGATGGCCAAATAGGAACAGCTCCAGTCTCCAACGCCCAGCACGAGCGACACAGAAGACCGGTGATTTCTGCATTTTTAACTGAGGAACTGGGTTCATCTCACTAGGGAGTGCCAGACAATTGGTGCTGGTCAGCTGCTGCAGCCCGACCAGCGAGAGCTGAAGCAGGGCGAGGCATGGCCTCACCTGGGAAGCGCAAGGGGAAAGGGAATCCCTTTTCCTAGCCAGGGGAACTGAGACACACAACACCTGGAAAATCAGGTAACTCCCACCCCAATACTGCACTTTAAGCAAACAGGCACACCAGGAGATTATATCCCATACCTGGCCGGGAGGGTCCCACGCCCACGGAGCCTCCCTCATTGCTAGCACAGCAGTCTGCGATCTCGCGGCAAGGCAGCAACGAGGCTGGGAGAGGGGCGCCTGCCATTGCTGAGGCTTAAGTAGGTAAACAAAGCCGCTGGGAAGCTCGAACTGGGTGGGGCTCACAGCAGCTCAAGGAAATCTGCCTGTCTCTGTAGACTCCACCTCTGGGGACAGGGCACAGTAAACAACAACAAAAGCAGCAGAAACCTCTGCAGATGCAAACGACTGTGTCTGACAACTTTGAAGAGAGCAGCGGATCTCCCAAAACGGAGGTTGAGATCTGAGAACGGACAGACTGCCTGCTCAAGTGGGTCCCTGACCCCTGAGTAGCCTAACTGGGAGACATCCCCCACTAGGGGCAGTCTGACACCCCACACCTCACAGGGTGGAGTACACCCCTGAGAGGAAGCCTCCAAAGCAAGAATCAGACAGGTACACTCACTGTTCAGCAATATTCTATCTTCTGCAGCCTCTGCTGCTGACACCCAGGCAAACAGGGTCTGGAGTGGACCTCAAGCAATCTCCAACAGACCTACAGCTGAGGGTCCTGACTGTTAGAAGGAAAACTATCAAACAGGAAGGACACCTACACCAAACCCCATCACTATGTCACCATCATCATCAAAGACCAGAGGCAGATAAAACCACAAAGATGGGGAAAAAGCAGGGCAGAAAAGCTGGAAATTCAAAAAATAAGAGCGCATCTCCCCCGGCAAAGGAGTGCAGCTGATCGCCAGCAACGGATCAAAGCTTGACGGAGAATGACTTTGACGAGATGAGAGAAGAAGGCTTCAGTCCATCAAACTTCTTAGAGCTAAAGGAGGAATTACATACCCAGCCAAAGAAACTAAAAATCTTGAAAAAAAAAGTGGAAGAATTGATGGCTAGAGTAATTAATGCAGAGAAGGTTATAAACGAAATGAAAGAGATGAAAACCATGACATGAGAAATACGTGACAAATGCACAAGCTTCAGTAACCGACTCAATCAACTGGAAGAAAGAGTATCAGCGATTGAGGATCAAATGAACGAAATGAAGTGAGAAGAGAAACCAAAAGAAAAAAGAAGAAAAAGAAATGAACAAAGCCTGCAGAAGTATGGGATTATGTAAAAAGACCAAATCTACGTCTGATTGGGGTGCCTGAAAGTGAGGGGGAAAATGGAACCAAGTTGGAAAACACTCTTCAGGATATCATCCAGGAGAACTTCCCCAACCTAGTAGGGCAGGCCAACATTCAAATCCAGGAAATACAGAGAATGCCACAAAGATACTCCTCGAGAAGAGCAACTCCAAGACACATAATTGCCAGATTCACCAAAGTTGAAATGAAGGAAAAAATCTTAAGGGCAGCCAGAGAGAAAGGTCAGGTTACCCACAAAGGGAAGCCCATGAGACTAACAGCAGATCTCTCGGCAGAAACTCTCCAAGCCAGAAGAGAGTGGGGGCCAATATTCAACATTCTTAAAGAAAAGAATTTTAAACCCAGAATTTCATATCCAGCCGAACTAACTTTCATAAGTGAAGGAGAAATAAAATCCTTTACAGATAAGCAAATGCTTAGAGATTTTGTCACCACTAGGCCTGCCTTACAAGAGACCCTGAAGGAAGCACTAAACATGGAAAGGAACAACCGGTACCAGCCATTGCAAAAACATGCCAAAATGTAAAGACCATTTAGGCTAGGAAGAAACTGCATCAACTAACGAGCAAAATAACCAGTTAATATCATAATGGCAGGATCAAGTTCACACATAACAATATTAACCTTAAATGTAAATGGACTAAATGCTCCAATTAAAAGACACAGACTGGCAAACTGGATAAAGAGTCAAGACCCATCAGTCTGCTGTATTCAGGAGACCCATCTCACACGCAGAGACATACACAGGCTCAAAATAAAGGGATGGAGGAAGATCTACCAAGCAAATGGAGAACAAAAAAAAGCAGGGGTTGCAATCCTAGTCTCTGATAAAACAGACTTTAAACCATCAAAGATCAAAAGAGACAAAGAAGGCCATTACATAATGGTAAAAGGATCAATTCAACAGGAAGAGCTAACTATCCTAAATATATATGCACCCAATACAGGAGCACCCAGATTCATCAAGCAAGTCCTTAGAGACTTACAAAGAGACTTAGACTCCCGTACAATAATAATGGGAGACTTCAACACTCCACTGTCAACATTAGACAGATCAACGAGACAGAAAGTTAACAAGGATATCCAGGAATTGAACTCATCTCTGCAGCAAGCAGACCTAATAGACATCTATAGAACTCTCCATACCAAATCAATAAAATATACATTCTTCTCAGCACCACATCCACTTATTCCAAAATTGACCACATAATTGGAAGTAAAGCACTCCTCAGCAAATGTACAAGAACAGAAATTATAACAAACTATCTCTCAGACCACAGTGCAATCAAACTAGAACTCAAGACTAAGAAACTCAATCAAAACCGCTCAACTACATGGAAACTGAACAACCTGCTCCTGAATGACTACTGGGTACATAAAGAAATGAACACAGAAATAAATATGTTCTTTGAAACCAATGAGAACAAAGATACAAAATACCAGAATCTATGGGACACATTTAAAGCAGTGTGTAGAGGGAAATTTATAGCACTAAATGCCCACAAGAGAAAGCAGGAAAGATCTAAAATTGACACTCTAACATCACAATTAGAAGAACTAGAGAAGCAAGAGCAAACACATTCAAAAGCTAGCAGAAGGTAAGAAATAACTAAGATCAGAGCAGAACTGAAGGAGATAGAGACACAAAAACCCTCCAAAAAATCAATGAATCCAGGAGTTGGTTTTTTGAAAAGATCAACAAAATTGACAGACCACTAGCAAGACTAATAAAGAAGAAAAGAGAGAAGAATCAAATAGACGCAATAAAAAATGATAAAGGGGATATCACCACCGACCCCATAGAAATACAAACTACCATCAGAGAATACTATAAACACCTCTACACAAATCAACTAGAAAATCTAGAAGAAATGGATAATTTCCTGGACACTTACACTCTTCCAAGACTAAACCAGGAAGAAGTTGAATCCCTGAATAGACCAATAGCAGGCTCTGAAATTGAGGCAATAATTAATAGCCTACCAACCAAAAAAAGTCCAGGACCAGATGGATTCACAGCTGAATTCTACCAGAGGTACAAGGAGGAGCTGGTACCATTCCTTCTGAAACTATTCCAATCAATAGAAAAAGAGGGAATCCTCCCTAACTCATTTTATGAGGCCAACATCATCCTGATACCAAAGCCTGGCAGAGACACAACAAAAAAAGAGAATTTTAGACCAATATCCCTGATGAACATCGATGCAAAAATCCTCAATAAAATACTGGCAAACCGAATCCAGCAGCACATCAAAAAGCTTATCCACCATGATCAAGTGGGCTTCATCCCTGGGATGCAAGGTTGGTTCAACATTCGCAAATCAATAAACACAATCCAGCATATAAACAGAACCAAAGACAAGAACCACATGATTATCTCAATAGATGCAGAAAAGGTTTTTGACAAAATTCAACAGCCCTTCATGCTAAAAACGCTCAATAAATTCGGTATTGATGGAACGTACCTCAAAATAATAAGAGCTATTTATGACAATCCCACAGCCAATATCATACTGAATGGGCAAAAACTGGAAAAATTCCCTTTGACAACTGGCACAAGACAGGGATGCCCTCTCTCACCACTCCTATTCAACATAGTGTTGGAAGTTCTGGCTAGGGCAATCAGGCAAGAGAAAGAAATCAAGGGTATTCAGTTAGGAAAAGAAGAAGTCAAATTGTCCCTGTTTGCAGATGACATGATTGTATATTTAGAAAACCCCATTGTCTCAGCCCAAAATCTCCTTAAGCTGATAAGCAACTTCAGCAAAGTCTCAGGATACAAAATTAATGTGCAAAAATCACAAGCATTCTTATACACCAGTAACAGACAAACAGAGAGCCAAATCATGAATGAACTTCTATTCACAATTGCTTCAAAGAGAATAAATACCTAGGAATCCAACTTACAAGGGATGTAAAGGACCTCTTCAAGGAGAACTACAAACCACTGCTCAGTGAAATAAAAGAGGACACAAACAAATGGAAGAACATACCATGCTCATGGATAGGAAGAATCAATATCGTGAAAATGGCCATACTGCCCAAGGTAATTTATAGATTCAATGCCATCTCCATCAAGCTACCAATGAGTTTCTTCACAGAATTGGAAAAAACTGCTTTAAAGTTCATATGGAACCAAAAAAGAGCCCGCATCTCCAAGACAATCCTAAGTCAAAAGAACAAAGCTGGAGGCATCATGCTGCCTGACTTCAAACTATACTACAAGCCTACAGTAACCAAAACAGCATAGTACTGGTACCAAAACAGAGATATAGACCAATGGAACAGAACAGAGTCCTCAGAAATAATACCACACACCTACAGCCATCTGATCTTTGACAAACCTGAGAGAAACAAGAAATGGGGAAAGGATTCCCTATTTAATAAATGGTGCTGGGGTAATTGGCTAGCCATAAGTGGAAAGCTGAAACTGGATCCTTTCCTTACTCCTTATATGAAAATTAATTCAAGATGGATTAGAGACTTAAATGTTAGACCTAATACCATAAAAACCCTAGAGGAAAACCTAGGTAGTACCATTCAGGAAATAGGCATGGGCAAAGACTTCATGTCTAAAACACCAAAAGCAACGGCAGCAAAAGTCAAAATTGACAAATGGGATCTCATTAAACTAAAGAGCTTCTGCACAGCAGAAGAAACTACCATCAGAGTGAACAGGCAACCTACAGAATGGGAGAAAATTTTTGCAATCTACTCATGTGACAAAGGGCTAATATCCAGAACCTACAAAGAACTCAAACAAATTTACAAGAAAAAAACAAACAACCCCATCAAAAAGTGGGCAAAGGATATGAACAGACATTTCTCAAAAGAAGACATTCATACAGCCAACAGACACATGAAAAATGCTGATCATCACTGGCCATCAGAGAAATCCAAATCAAAACCACAATGAGATACCATCTCACACCAGTTAGAATGGCAATCATGAAAAAGTCAGGGAACAACAGGTGCTGGAAAGGATGTGGAGAAATAGGAACACTTTTACACTGTTGGTGGGATTGTAAACTAGTTCAACCATTATGGAAAACAGTATGGCGATTCCTCAAGGATCTAGAACTAGATGTACCATATGACCCAGCCATCCCATTACTGGGTATATACCCAAAGGATTATAAATCATGCTGCTCTAAAGACACATGCACACGTATGTTTATTGCGGCGGCACTATTCACAATAGCAAAGACTTGGAATCAACCCAAATGTCCATCAGTGACAGACTGGATTAAGAAAATGTGGCACATATACACCATGGAATACTATGCAGCCATCAAAAAGGATGAGTTTGTGTCCTTTGTAGGGACATGGATGCAGCTGGAAACCATCATTCTCAGCAAACTATCGCAAGAACAGAAAACCAAACACCGCATGTTCTCACTCATAGGTGGGAACTGAACAATGAGATCACTTGGACTCGGGAAGGGGAACATCACACACCGGGGCCTATCATGGGGAGGGGGGAGGGGGAGGGGTTGCATTGGGAGTTATACGTGATGTAAATGACGAGTTGATGGGTGCTGACAAGTTGATGGGTGCAGCACAGCAACATGGCACAAGTATACATATGTAACAAACCTGCACGTTATGCACATGTACCCTAGTACTTAAAGTATAATAATAATAAAAAATAAATAAAAATAAATAAATAAAAAAATTAGCTGGGTGTGGTGTCAGGCACCTGTAATCCCAGATATTCAGGAGGCTGAGGTAGGAGAATTGCTTGAACCCAGGAGATGGAGGTTGCAGTGAGCTGAGATAGCACCACTGCACTCTAACCTGGGTGGCAGAGTGAGACTCCATCTGGAGGAAAAAATAAAGAAGGCTGGGTGCAGTGGCTCACACATATAATCCCAGCACTTTGGGAGGCCGACAGATGGATCACTTGAGGTCAGGAGTTTGAGACCAGCCTGGCCAACATGGTGAAACCCCGTCTCTACTAAACACACAGACAGAGACACACACACACAATTAGCCAGGTGTGGTTGCCAACACCTGTAGTCTCAGCTACTCGGGAGGCTGTGGTGGAAGAATCATTTTAACCTGGGAGGCTGAGGTTACAGTGAGCCTAGATCGCGCCACTGCACTCCAGCCTGGGCGACAAAGAGAGATACTCTGTCTCAAGGAAAAAAAAAAAGGTTAAAAAAAAAGAGTGAAGTCAAAAAAAAAAAAACTAATGAATATTTAGATTAATTTTAAGATTCTAAAGTTTTGACCAGTAGAAGACAGAGATGTTTCTGTGAGGAAAAACAATACCATATTTATAGACTTAGTGATTAGTATCTATGTGTTGCATTGATATTTTACTAATTCATGAAGTATTTATAAAATACAGGGCAACATAGTAATGCTTATGAATCAGGACTCTGATATAATCTGTGGAAACAATCCTTATTTGAATAATTAATATTTAAACTGATATATGATTGATGAATAGATTGATAAATATTTAGTGACGAATCAGGAATAACGCTATTCAAAGAATAGCTGCTTTGATTCAAGTAATATTCTTCTCATTAGAGTTGTGTCTCAATTCTTGTTTTCTTTCAAAGTATCTTTTTTCTCTTTTATGCTTTTCTCCTTTATACTTTTCTTTCCTCTTTAGCTAACGTAAGCATGCAAGTGTGGTGTTGTCTGCTTTCAAACAATTAAAACCATTCCTGAAAAGATGTATTGCTAGATCAAAGGACTCATTTCTCTCTTGCTTTTGACAGCAGCAATATTCACATAATCATCTAAGTATCACCCTTTTACTTAGGCCTTCCACTCACACACAATCCTACCAACCTATTTTAATCCCCTGTGTAGTGCGTGGCTCTAATAATATGTTCATATTTTATCTGTTTATTTCACTTAAAAGAAAGTTTCATGAGACTAGGGACTCTAGCTCTCCCTGTTTCTGTCTCTTTTTAATCATATTTACTCTTTGTTCTAGATCAGTGCATATTAAATAGTATGCATTGTCTAAATGTTATGCATTAAAAGAAGCAGAGGAAATACATGTGTAAAAATTACTAACCTGAAGTAGCATAGTTTCCTGAAAAGACAGAAAACGGTTATCTTTTGATATATAAGGGCAGCTTATTTTTAACAGAGGAAAGAGTGACACAAGGTGTGCGAATACTGGGAGGATTTAGAGTTTTGTTGTGGGAGATTGCTATCTTCCATTTTCTCAGAGTTTATAAGAGGTAAAGACATTTGCTAGAGGTGGTGTGTAATTCATATATCACATAGCACAATACTGAACAATGATAGAAAACTAATGCATTATCAGACAGAAAAATTCCTACATTAATAATTCACCAGTCGTTTGACCTCAAGGAATATGTCTCCTATTGATCCACTCTAAAAAGCTACTATCATTCTTTTCTTCAGTAATATTTTCCCCAACGTGAATTGTTTTTACAGTGTCTCCACTTCATTACACTTAAGAGTTTTTTCCTGAAGTTATCCCCATGTTTTATAGGTAATATTTAAAATTAAAAAATATATATCTAAACAATTATTGCTTATATTAGCTGAAGAAATGGCAGATGTGTAATATGATCCATGTATTCCTTCAATAACAATTTGAAAATTTTAAAAATTATATACAAAATAGGATTCAAACAATTCTATATTCAGTCTAGTATAATATTATAAAGTCAAATCACAAGATATAAAGTAAAGGGAAATATACTACCAGGATAAGAATAAAACATATGGTAATGTTATATTTGAAAAAAAGAAATCAAAGCAATATGTAAACTCACTCACTAATAAGAATTCTAAACAAGCATTTAAGACATAAAGAATGCTGAAACTTCTCATATTTCAAATTTGAATCATATTCATACAAGGAGAAAGTAAAATCAAATGCTGAAAATTCAAGTCCTAAAAATTGACGTCACATAATTGAGATTCTAATGATTCAAAAAGCCTCTTTAGCTTAAAATTGGACATACTGTTGAAACATCACTAGGTTCAGTAATAACACAGGGTTAGGGAAAGCATGCTGCATAGAATGGCTCTGCTATTAAATTCAGCAACAGTTTATCAAGAGGTGGTAAAATGCCGGATATTATTATATAAAGACCTAGTTATGAAATTTCTGTTTTTAGCAAAATCCTAGATGAAATTCAAACAGAAAGGCAAGTCCTATAATAGTGGCTAATGACCAGATGACGTATTGTGTATGCAAACCCTTAATTTACAGTGGTAGCAGATTCGTTGGGGAGACACAAGGATTAGCTACCCACATCTCCCTTCAAGGAAGAACTCTGCCTAGCTTCTGGAGTAGTGTGATCAGAAGGCAGCCTACCATCCTCAGACCCTTCAGGGTCTGTCTCAGCTTCAGAATGCTATCTTACTCAAGGTCACACCCTTCTCTGGGTATCCCACAACCAATGACAAATAAAGGCCTACATATTTCAGAGACAGGGAGAAAACCATAACAGGAATATGCACGTTCCAGAGTGTTCCCACCAAAATTGGTGGAGGCTTTGTCAGACTATTGGAGTTCATCTTTTTTCTCTGCTTACTGCTGTTTCTTCTATGACTTAATGTGTGTTAATCCCTAATACATATTCTGCACCTCCAGTTCACTCTCAGCCTCTGCCTTCAGGGAACCTAACAGGCAACAGTTGGTGATTTCTGTATGTGATTGGCAGATTTTCAAACAGGCCTACCGTGTGGCCACCTCAGGGACTTTACACATGCTCTAAGTGAGACCTTCTTGTTTACTCTGTCTAAATGACAATGTTCTCCAGACCTCTGTCTTCCTGGGTTTTTTTTTTTTTTTTTCTGTTTTTTTGTTTTGTTTTGTTTTTAGTATTTATTCCCATTTCATCTACTATATTTTAATGACTTGTAGATAATCTCTTTTCCTCAATAGAGGAAAACATGAATTTCTGCTTATTTTGTGAACTGATATATTCTTAGTACCAGGCACAGGGCCTACCAAATTTTGAATGCTTGCTATTTGTTGTAAGAGTAAATAGCAGTCAAACCCTGAAAAGAAACCCCAAATCTATTTAATATAATCAATATAATTGAATTATAAGTGAAAATAAACAAAAACAGGGAAAATCAAAAAACATAGCTATATTTTAGTGGTTAATATTTAAAACACATATTTAGTGTTTAATTTAAAAACACTATTATAAAAAGATAATTTTAAAAAATCTTATAGATTCTGAGCATACATGTGCAGGGTTTTTATATGAGTATATTGTATAATGCTGATTCTTGGGCTGCTGGTGAACCCATCATCCAAATATAAACATGGCACTCAATAGTTTTTCAACCCTCGTCCCCACTTCCACCCTCCCTGCTTTTGGAGTCCCCAGTGTCTATTATTTCTATGTTTATGTCTATGTCTATCCATTTTTTATCTCCCATTTAGAAGTGCAAACATTTGACATGAGATACTGGTCACTGTCTTCCTTGCTTTCAGAGAGACTCTTCCATTGAACAGGAAATGTGGGGATGCCGGTTGTTTTAGTATCAACATAGTTCTATTTTAAAAGCTAGTTTATAGATAATTGTTGTTTGTTTTAGTATTTCTTTGGGGTTACACAATTACTAGAAGGATTAACTTGGTTCAGTTATGATCAAGGTTAGCATAGAGGCATCTGTAAATAGGTTATTAAAGCTTATTTGATAATAATGAACACACCCTATAAACAAAACTATATCAGACAACATTTAAATTTCTATTGTTCTGTAGGCTCAACATATGTAATAATTTGTAATATGATTTTATTATTTTTCTGATTATTTGGCAAGTGAGATTGTTTAAAATGTATCTATCATAAAGTATTAAATATGAAATATTTAAATATGGGTAAATCTTCTGAAGACAATTGAGTTTTTTTCTAAATATAATGGAATCCTGACTTACCTAATAAGAAATAGAAATTCACACTCAAATGCATTGAAATATCACAAATAGTCATTCTTTCCTTTGAAATATAATTTTATCCAAGAATAATTTCCATCACTTTTTCCATTGATTTAAATATGTTGTAACACTTACTTGTATATAGAGGACAACCATATAATCAGTGGCAAGAACTTAGATAAAGAACTTTCAGGATAAGTGATTCTATCTGGATTTACAGGACACAGATGCTTTAAGCAATGCTATCTTTGCACTGCAGACACTAGCTAGTTCAATCTCAGTGGCAAAGTATGTGAGAAGAAAGACTGGATAAAAGGGTAATATTCTCCCTAACTTAATCAGTCTTCCATGGTGAGCAGCTAAGCTTGTAACTGCTATTCAGAAAGATGTTCATTAAGGTTTCTGACGTGTCCTTCACCTTGCAGGAGACAGCCCAGTTTATCGGATTGCTTAAATTAACAGGCAGGATGTTCTTTGCAATGCCTTTTAACTGAAGCTCATTATACTTACTCTTTGCCAGCCAGGAGGGGTATTCTGACAGTGAAATATGCTTTTTATATGTGAAACCCAGGGTCACTTTTATGTTTCCATTTGTAAATGTATCTTGGACATATTATGGGATGTCTATGGAATTTGGGGGGTTAAGTTTTTAAAATGTAGCTCTGTGGTGTTAAAACCAGGGACAAGTAGAGAAGCGTTTTGATATGTTTCCAAGTCTGAATGATTTAAAGAAAATATCAGGAAGAACAATATCAATCAGGATTACCTTTAAATCTATAGGATAGCAGCATTTGGTATATGAAATATCATTCTTGGTGTAAATGAAAGTTATGAATGTATATTCAAATGTAGGGGTGTGTACAAAGAGAAAATAGGTGGTTAAATAAAGGATCAGCTTTCAAACTACAATAGTAGCTGCTTTTTCCCATATTACTGGAAATAATATATAGTACTGTTATATACTGTATCTTTTGCCCTGACAGAGAAAATTCAAGAATCTATCCTAAACTGTCCTCTGGTAACCATGATTAATAGTATGGCATTCTTTTAGCCACCTTCCAATCATTAACTATGTATGTATATATATTTTGTACTGAGCATGTTCATTGTCCTGGGCACTGGGCCCTGTGGGGGAATAGAAAGAAGAAAAATTCATGCATTCAGTTCATAGTGAGTCTAAGAAGGGAGGTAAGAAAATTGCTCTTTTCCATTCTCTCAGAAAGTGGCCTTTCCTTAACTTAACTGCTTTCCTCATTGGCTTGGTCCCCATAGTGATTCATTTTGCTGTAAGAAGTAGACAATTATAGACAATTATGAAAAATATGAATACTGTGGTCTCTGAGTATGGATTTGAATCACATGTCTGCAAATTCTTATGTGTGTGATCTTGGGCAATTGAATTGACGTTGTCTGTTAAAAGCTTTGTCAATATCCAACTGTAGATCAACTTTGCCTGCTTCTCACCTTTCCGTATTAAGCAGATTGTTAATTAATTAATTATTTAAAAACCTACAATACCGTTAGTTAAAACTAAAACTTTAGAAGAAAACATGAGGAACATGTGAAACACCATGTTAAAAAATATATATAAAGTATTTTTTCTGGCTACCAGTTTCTATAGAGGCTGTAGCTCACCATGAAATGATATTTTATTCTCTCATCTGATGTAACAGCTGTAAATACAAGTATGTCTATTACTATTTACATATAAGGAGGAATGCTTAGATACTTTAAAAGTAGTTTCCATGTAGCAAAAGTGAATTTTTTTCTTGCTTTTCTGATATTCAGAAAAAAGTGATTTTCATGTTATTTATTCTAAATGTAAATATATTAATTCATACTTAAATTATGGTAAAATGTAATAATTGGGCTTAAAGCAGTCTATTATAATTATAAAATGAATATTTGCTAAAACATTAATTTTAATACACAAAATGCTTTTTGCTATATTTTGCTACATGAAAAAAACCTGTTGAAGAAAGTACACATTTTCCTATTGTTCTTTTTAAAAAAATTTTTTTGAGACACAGTCAGAGTGGCACAATCTCAGCTCATTGCAACCTCCACCTTCTGGGTTCAAGCAATTCTCATACCTCAGCCTCCATAGTAGCTGGGATTACTGGCGTGTGCCACCATGCCAGGCTCTGTTGTTTTTGTTTTTGTTTTTTTTTTTTTGTATTTTTAGTAGAGACGAGGTTTTTCCATATTGGCCAGGCTGGTCTAGAACTCCTAGCCTCAAACGATCCACCCCTCTTGGCCTCCCACAGTGCTGGGATTATAGGCGTGAACCACCGCACCTGGCCCCTGCTGTTCTTTAATCCATACTTTTGAAGTAGGTGGTGAGAATTATTATACTTCAGTAGAGGAAAAAATGATTTGAAAAATTATCATGCTTATATTGTTCATTAGAGAAGTAATATGTTAACCCTTAATAGAAAGTAAGAATTTTATCTGTTGAAATAAATATTATTTTTACAGTAAAGACAAGCATAAAGCTAAAATTAAATAATTTAAGAAGTAAATATCTACTATTTATACTAAAATGTGCTTAGTTATAATTTGAAAGCAATTATGGAATTGTTTAATGAAGTATAACATAGACCACAGCCAAGTACTATTTCTTAAATAGTTAACCTCTTGACATATCCTGCATTCTCCTTTAAAACTTTCTTACTTTTTGCAAATTCTCATTGAATAAAATTCTTCAAATATTTTCCAAAATAGATAGTACATAAAAATTTCAGTATTATTAAACCCAAAGATGTGCCATTTTATGGATTGTAAAAGTAGTATTAAAATTATTTTAATTATGAGTGTATTTCCATTTTCTTTCTATGAAATATTCAAGAAATGCACATCCTCAAAGTTAATTGTAGATATTTCTAACATTAAAAATATTATTTTTGATGAATTTTGATAATATATTTTTAGAAATATTTTTGATATTTTTAACAGTGACTTTACAACTCTTAAAGAAAAAAAAAAAAAAACAGCATATGAAAGCTAATACTGATGCTAAGGGGAAACCTATAGTTTTCTCCCAGAAACATCCATGTGATATTCAAGTTTGTGTGCAATGTATTTTTACTATTTATATTTAATAAGTATTGCTAGATAATTCTTGTATGTACAATGTCACATATACATTTAAGATAAGGATAAATTGATATGTAACAGACTATCACACATATAACAAAAGCTCCATCAAGAGCATGGTTAAGGCAACATAAATGTCAGACAATGTCTGTAATCATGTTAGTAAACTGATAATAGTTTACTTAACGTATGACATGGGAAAGTACTCATAGAACTATCACAAAATAAATGATAGTAACAAATTGAAGCAAACTTGGGAGTGCAATATAAAAGCAACCTCTGTATCAAATAAAGTAGTTAATGGCATTTAGATAATGAATACAAAACAATGCTAAACATTCCTTTCAAAGCCAATCTGGAATCATGAGTCTTGAAATTTTATTTGTATGATATCAGAATCAGTATTACAAACTGATTATATACTTTAAAAATAGTTAATTCACTACCATGATGCAAAAGTAGTGTGGTTGTTATATTGACAACTAGATGAATTTTCTGAAATATCTGCTGTAGCATTAAGTCATTTCTCATGGACATTCTGAATCTCTGATACAGTGATGTGGGGTAAAGTGAAGACATATCATCAAATCAGGTAAAATGTAAGACCTAAAACAACAAAAACCCTAGAAGAAAACTTAGGAAATACCATTCTGGACATCAGCCTTAGCAAAGAATTTATGACTATGTCCGCAAAAACAATTGCAACCAAAACAAAAATTGGCAAGTGGAACCTAACTAAACTAAAGAGCTTCTGCACAGCAAAAGAAACTACCAATAAACAGATAACCTACAGAATAGGAGAAATTATCTGCAAACTATGCATCTGACAAAGGTCTAATATCCAGAATCTATAAGGAACTTAAATCAGCAAGCAAAAAACAAACAACCTCATTAAAAATGGGCAAAGGACCTGAACAAACACTTCTCAGAAGAAAACATTCTTGCAGTCAACAAATATATGAAAAAAGCCTCATGACAAATCATCAGAGGACAGCAAATTAAAACCACAAGGAGATACCATCTCACACCAGTCAGAATGGCTAAAACTAAAAAATCAAAAACATAGCAGATGTTGGCAAGGTTGTGGAGAAAAGGGAATACTTATACACTGCTGGTGGGAATATAAATTAGTTCAGCCACTGTGGAAAGCAGTGTGTAGATTTCTCAAAACAATCAAAACAGAACTACCATTCAACTTAGCAATCTCACTATTGTGTGTATACCCTAAGGAAAATAAATTATTCTACCAAAAAGACATAAACTCATATGTTCATCACAACACTATTTCACGATAGCAAAGACATGGAATCAACCAAGATTCCCATCAATGGTGAACTGGAAAAAGATAATAGGGTACAAGATTCACCAAGATTAAAATGAAGGAAAAAATGTTAAGCGCAGCTGGAAAGAAAGGTTGGGTTACCCACAAAGGGAAGCCCATCAGACTAACAGCAGATGTCTCTGCAGAAACCCTACAAGCCAGAAGAGAGTGGGGGCCAATATTCAAAATTCTTAAAAAAACAATTTCAACCCACAATTTCATATCCAGCCAAGCTAGGCTTCATAAGTGAAGGATAAATAAAATTCTTTACAGATAAGCAAATGCTGAGGGATTCTGTCACCACTAGGCCTGCCTTATAAGAGCTCCTGAAGGAAGCTCTAAATATGGAAAGGAAAAACTGGTACCAGCCACTGCAGGAAAAACACAAAATGTAAATATCATCGACGCTATGAAGAAACTGCATCAACTAATGGGCAACATAACCAGTTAGCCTCATAATGACAAGATCAAATTCACACATAACAATATTAACCTTAAATGTCAATATTGACAATAATTGGGCTAAATGCTCCAATTAAAAGGCACAGACTAGCAAATTGGGTAGAGTCAGAATCCATTGGTGTGCAAAGAGGCCCATCTCATGTGGAAAGACACATACAGGATCAAAATAAACGGATGGAGGAAGATTTACCAAGCAAATGGAAAGAAAAAAAAAAAAAGCAGGGGTTGCAATCGTGGTCTCTGATAAAACACATTTTAAACCAACAAAGATCAAAAAGACATGGAAGTTCATTATATAATGATAAAGGGATCAATGCAACAAGAAGAGCTAACTATCCTAAATATATATGCACCCAATACAGGAGCACCCAGATTCATAAAGCAAGTTTTTAGAGACCTACAAAGAGACTCAGACTCCCACACAATAATAACGGGAAACTTTAAAACCCCACTGTCAATAGCAGACAGATTAATGAGACAGAAAATTCACAAGGATATTCAGGACTTGAACTCAGCTCTGGACCTAGTGGACCTAATAGACATCTACAGAACTCTTCACCCCAAATAAACAGAATATACATTCTGATCAGCACCACATACCACTTATTCTAAAATTGACAACATAATTGGAAGTAAAACACTCCTGAGCAAGTGCAAAAGAATGGAAATCATAGCAGTCTCTCAGACCACAGGGCAATCAAATTAGAACTCAGGATTAAGAAACTCATGGCCGTGCACAGTGGCTCACACCTGTAATCCCAGCACTTTGGGAGGCTAAGACAGGCGGATCATGAGGTCAAAAGATCGAGACCATCCTGGCCAACATGGTGAAACTCTGTCTCTAGTAAAATACAAAAAATTAGCTGGGTGTGGTGGTGCGCACCTGTAGTCCCAGCTACTCGGGAGGTTGAGGCAGGGGAATCAGTTGAACCAGGGAGGCGGAAGTTGAAGTGAGATGAGATGGTGCCACTGCACTCCAGCCTGGCAACAGAGCAAGACTCTGTCAAAAAAAAATAAATAAATAAAAAATAAAAAAAAAGAAAGAAAGAAAGAAAGAAAGAAAGAAAGAAAGAAAGAAAGAAAGAAAGAAACTCAAACCCACACAAATAAACAGAAACTGAACAAACTCCTCCTGAATTACTACTGGGTTAATAATGAAATTAAGGTAGAAATAAATAAGTTATTTGAAGCCAGTGAGAACAAAGACACAATGTACCAGAATCTCTGGGACACAGCTAAAGCAATGTTTAGAGGGAAATTTATAGCACTAAATGCCTACAGCACAAAGTGGGAAAGATCTAAAAACAATAACCTAACATCACAATTCAAAGAACTAGAGAAACAAGAGCAAATACATTCAAAAGCTATCAGAAGACCAGAAATAACTAATATCAGAGCAGAGCTGAAGGAGATAGAGAAATGAAAAACCCTTCAAAAAATCAATGAATCCAGGAGATGGTTTTTTGAAAAGGTTACCAAAATAGACCACTAGCCAGACTAATAAAGAAGAAAAGAGAGAAGAATCAAATAGACACAATAAAAATGATAAAGGGGAGATAATCACTGATCCCACAGAAATACAAACCATCATCAGCAAATACTATAAACTCCACTATGCAAATAAACTAGAAAAGCTAGACGAAATGGATAAATTCCTGGACACATATACCCTCCCAGTACTAAATCAGAAAGAAGTCGAATCCCCGAATAGACCAATAATAAGGTCTTAAAATGAGGCAGAAATTAATAGCCTATCAACCAAAAAAAAAAGCCCAGGACCAGACAGATTCACATCTGAATTCTACCAGAGATACAAAAAGGAGCTGGTTCCATTCCTTCTGAAAGTATTCCAAACAACAGAAAAACAGGGACTCCTCCCTAACTCATTTTATGAGTCCAGCATCATCCTGATACCAAAACCTAGCAGAGACACAACAATAAAAGAAAATTTCAGGCCAATATCCCTGATGAACATCGATGCAAAAATCCTCAGTAAACTACTGACGAATAGAATCCAGCAGCACATTAAAAGGCTTATCTATCACAATCAAGTCGGCTTCCTCCCTGGGATGCAAGGCTGTTTAAACATATGCAAATCAATCAATGTAATACATCACATAAACAGAACCAGTGACAAAAACCACATGATTATCTCAATAGATGCAGAAAAGGCCTTTGATAAATTTCAACACCCCTTCATGCTAAAAACTCTCAATAAACTAGATATGGATGGAACGTATCTCAAAATGATAAGAGCTATTTATGACAAACCCACAACCAATATCATACTGAATGGGCAAAAGCTGAAACCCTTCCCTTTGAAAAGTGGCACAAGATAAGGATGCCCTCTCTCACCACTCCTATTCAACATAGTATTGGAAGTTCTGGCCAGGACAATCAGGCAAGAGAAAGAAATAAAAAGTATTCAACTAGGAAAAGAGGAAGTCAAAATATCTCTGTTTGAAGATGACATGTTTTTATATTTAGAAAACCCCATCATCTCAGCCTAAAATCTCCTTAAACTGATAAGCAACTTCAGCAAAGTCTCAGTATAAAAAGTCAATGTGCAAAACTCACAAACATTCTTATACACCAGTAACAGATAAACAGAGAGCCAAATCATGAGTGAACTCCCATTCACAATTACTAAAAAAGAGAATAAAATACCTAGGAATGTAACTTACAGTGGATGTGAAGGACCTCTTCAAGAAGAACTACAAACCATTGCTCAACGAAATAAAAGAGGACACAAATGGAAGAACATTACATGCTCATAGATAGGAAGAATCAATATCGTGAAAATGATCATACTGCCCAAAGTAACTTACAGATTCAATGCTGTTCCCATCAAGCTATCATTGAGTTTCTTCACAGAATTACAAAAAACTACTTTAAATTTCATATGGAACCGAAAAAGAACCCGTATAGGCAAGATGATCCTAAGCAAAAAGAACAGAGCTGGAGGAATCACACTACCTGACTTCAAACTATACTACAAGGCTACAGTAACCAAAACAGCATGGTACTGGTACCAAAACAGATATATTGACCAATGGAATGGAACAGAGGCCTCAGAAATAACATCATCATCTACAACCATCTGATCATTGACAAACCTGACAAAAACAAGCAATGGGAAAAGGATTCCCTGTTTAATAAATGGTGTTGGGAAAACTGGCTAGCCATAGGCAGGAAACTGGAACTGGACCCCTTTCTTACACCTTACACAAAAATTAACTCAAGATGAATTAAAGATTTAAACATAAGACCTAAAAACATAAAAACCCTAGAAGAAAACCTAGACAATACCATTCAGAACATAGGCATGGGCAAACACTTAATGACTAAAACACCAAAAGCAATTGCAACAAAGCCAAAATTGACAAATGGGATCCAATTAAATTAAAGAACTTCTGCACAGCAAAAGAAACTATCATCAGAGTGAACAGCCAACCTACAGAATGGGAGAAAATTTTTGCCATCTATTCATCTGACAAAGGGCTAATATCGAGAATGTATAAGGAACTTAAACAAATTTAGAAGAAAAAAAAAGACATCAAAAAGTGGGTGAAGGATATAAACAGACATTTCACAAAAGAAGACATTTATGTGGCCAACGAACATATGAAAAACAAGCCCATCATCACTGGTCATTGGAGAAATGCAAATTAAGCCCACAATGAGATACTATCTCACGCCAGTTAGAAGAGCGATCATTAAAAAGTCAGGAAACAACAGATGCCAGAGAGGATGTGGAGAAATAGGAACACTTTTACACTGTTGGTGAGAATGTAAATCAGCTCAACCATTGTGGAAGACAGTGTGGCAATTCCTCAAGGATCTAGAACTAGAAATACCATTTGACCTAGGAATCCTATTACTGGGTATATACCAAAAGCATCATAAATCATTCTATTATAAAGACACATGCACACGTATGTTTATCACGGCACTATTCACAATAGCAAAGACTTAGAACCAACCCAAATGCCCTTCATTGTTAGACTGGATAAAGAAAATGTGGCACATATACAGCATGGAATACTATGCAGCCATAAAAAAGAATGAGTTCATGTCCCTTGCAGGGACATGGATGAAGCTAGAAACCATCATTCTCAGCAAATCAACACAGGAACAGAAAATCAAACACCACATGTTATCATTCATAAGTGGGAGTTGAACAATGAGAACATATAGATAGGCACAGGGAGGGAAACATTACACACCTGGGCCTGTCGGGGGGTGGGGGGAAAGGGGAGGAATAGCGTTAGGAGAAATACCTAATGTAGATGTCGGGTTGATGGGTATAGCAAACCACCATGGCACATGTATAACTATGTAACAAACCTGTATGGTCTTCACATGTATTCCAGAACTTAAAGTATAATAATAGAAAAGAAAATAGGGTACAAATACATCATGGAATACTAAGCCATCATAAAACAGATAAAATCATCCACAACATGGATGCCTCCAGGCAGTATCCTAAGCGAACTAACACAGGAACAGAAAACCAAATACCAAATGTTCTCACTTATAAGTGGGTGCTAGGCACTGAATAGACATAGACACACAAATATAACAATAGACACTGGGGACTGCTTGAAGGGGGAGGGTGGGTTGGAAGGCTACCTCTTCAATACTATGCTCACTACCTTGGTTACAGGATCATTCATATACCAAGCCTCAGAAACACATAATTTACCCATGTAACAAAACTGCACATGTATGCTGAACCTCACAGGAAAAAATCAAATATGAAAATTAGATACTCCAAAATGCTTCTGTCTGGGTAATCAAAATATATTCTTATAATACATTTTGTATTTTGAATTAAAATAGCATATGAAAACATTTCTGCTGCAATTATATTCTCTACATCTTAGCATTTTGTTGTTTGATTTCTGTTTCAATCTCCAAGTAATATTTTGCGGATTGAAGTACAACTTTTTGATGTTTCACAATCTGAAGCACATACATATAATAGATACTAAAATTGATATTATGGGATTTAGTGATTGTTTTTTTAGTTTCCTAAGTCCAGAAGACAGTAAAAAGATGGGAAAATAAGAATGTATTAGTATAATGTGTACTCCACTATGCACCTGTCTGAAAGGGTTGATATCATATATATGTTTATCAATTCAAATGTAACTACATGCTTATATGTATGAACATATGTTCTATTTTTGTTTCAAAAATTAATCAAAAAAGAAATAATTTTAAGCTATCTGTAAGAGATGTGCAAAAATAAAAATGCAAATAATATTTTTATTAATTTTTAAATCTGTATTTTCGTAGACGTGCATTGAATCAGATTGAATATGCATCTCATGAAGATTTTTCTGAAACTTATTTCTGTTCCCTAAATAGCACCCCTGTGTTTCCTCTTTATAACCAACCATAATTATATTATAAATCTTATAATTCTTTGTGCACTTGACTTTTTGGGGTCATGGGCTACGTTTCTACTATTTCTGTGTCCAGTGAATGACAATTAAATAATCTCAGTTGTTAACTTCATGAATGATACATAAAAAAGGTTGTTTTAATGTAACTTTTGGAGAATTAAGGAGAACTATATAATAATACCAGAGAAAGGAAAACAGTTGAAAATCAAATGGTATAGGTCGGCAACATTTTTCTCAAATCCAATTTAATAAGTTCAAGTTTCCAGAAAAATGAAGAACAATGTTTGAAAGATATGAAAGTAAAAACATACCCATGTCAGTTTGACTCCTCATTAATCTGAGAATATAAAAGATTTTACAAGATCAAAGAACATCCTTTCCTTTTTAAATCAATGTGCTTTTATTTTAAAATTTCTTAAGTAATTGTACAATTGCTGAAAAGTAAAATATCCTCAATGAATTCCTGCATAACCTTTACCTGTTTTCCTGAATGTTCCTAAAAATACCTAGCCATGGCATTACCAAAGTGACAAAATATTGTTGTTAATATGCTATTAATTAAACCAAAGACTTTATTTGGATTTTGCCAGATTACCCACTACAGTTTTTTTGTTGTTGTTTTGTTTTGTTTTTATTTAATCTAGTATCCAACTCAGAATATTATATTGTGCATAGTTGTTTGAATGCACTGAAAAGGTGATAGAGTCTTCACCAGTCTATGACAGTTTCTTAGTCCTTCACTGTTTTTATTACCTTGACACTTTTGAATAGCATTGGTTATTTCGTATAACTCTCTTTATTTAGATTTGTGCCATAGTTTTCTCATTAGACTGGAGTTTTTTATCTTGTTTTTTGAAATTCACACAGAAGAAATATTTTTCTCATTAAATGATAAAAGAGGGAGCATGATGTCATTAATTTTAATAGTGATGCTAACTTAATCACATGGCTAAGAGGATGTTATGGTTTGAATGTATGTTTCCTTCCAATTTTTGTATGTTGAACTTAACCCCCAAGGCTATGGTATTAAGACATAAGGCCCATGGGAAGTGATTAGTTCATAACGGCTCTGCCATCATGAATGGGTTAAAAGGGCTTGAGGAAGTGAATTTACCCCGTGTGCCCTTCTAAGAATTTCACCTATAGGGACACTGTATTTGTCCCATCCCCAGAGTATAGCAACAAGTTGTCATCTTGGAAGCAGAGACAGTGCCCTCACCAGACAATGAACCTCCCGGTGCCTTGGACTTCCAACCTCCAGACTAAGAAATGAATTTATTTTATTTTAATAGATTATCCATTCAGTTATTTTTTTATAGCAACACAAAGGGACTAGCAAAATATCTGTTAGATTACTTGTTTTTGCATTCCATATATACATATATGTACTTCTACATTCATTGGAAATGTGTCACTAAGTTCAGCTCACTCTGTGTGGCGGAGGGAGGCGGGGTAAATTAAGCTCCAACTCCCAGAGAGAGAACATCAAATTACATAGGTATAAAAAATGCTAAAATATATGTTTAAAACGTTCCCAAATATATGTTAAATACAGCAGATAAGAAATAGTTTATGGGAGATACTATGGGGAGTATGCAAATATCTTGTTTCTCCTTTAAATTCCACCCATCAGTGGTAGTAATAGTATTGGTATTTCAGCCTGATTACAGTATACTTTATTGATAACACATTAAAAAGCCCTCTTTTTAATGCTCTCAACCTCTTGGGGGTTCTGGGATGGAAACTGTGTTGAGGATGGGAGATTCTTAGAGTGTTGGAGCAAAGATTTCCCAGCAGCAGAAGTCCTCTCTCCTTCTCTCCTGCTTTAGCTGTGGCAGGTAGGAGGTTCTTATCCTTGGAGAATGTTTAGCTATTAGTCCCACTACTCTGTTGCTGTAGCCAAGCATCCATTAATTTTAACATGCAGCAATTATTGTTGACATATTCTAAAGATGACTTTCTGTTTCTTTGAGTTATCCAATCCTATTGTTTTTTATTTCTTTTTTGTTTTTTTTTGTTTTTTTGTTTGTTTGTTTGTTTGTTTTTGGACTATGGGTATACATGAAGAACTCTTTCTGGTTGGTTCAATGTCCCTTTTAACATTGAAGATACCAGCAGCTCCTGGGGAAAAACCTGTGTGCGATTTTTCAGGCCTGATCATTTCACTTGCAAGGGCTTTACCAGGCAGGCCTCGCTGGGGAAAGCTACCCTTGCCACACAGATCTGGGATACAGCCAGTGCATTGCAGTCTCTGAAGGGAGTTTCATTCAAGGACTCTCCCTTCTGTATGGCCAAATGCTTAGCACATTTTCATTCCTAGCCCCAGCACCTTCATCTCTATGTCTCTTTATCTAAGACTTTCTCTACATCTCTTTATCTGAGAACATCAACAGAAGCCTTCTGTAGGTGTCTCTGCCAAGACCTTGTTACCAGTGCAGTGGGGAAATGTTCAAAACATTTCTGCCCACTCTGACAGAATACCCAGTACTTTCCACTTCTAACCCTTTCCTCCTTCCCCTCCTTCAGTCTCCAAGGTCTATAAAACTGACAGAGCCTTTTGTTTGGAGATCCCTCACAGTCTATAAAACTGTCAGAGCCTTTTGTTTGACAACCCTTGCTTCTGTGATGATCTGACTGATCCTTGACCAGTCAGTGCACCTTTCCGTGGGGGAAAATGGAAGAAATATGGTATAAAAGATTAAAAATGGTATACCACTACAGGACACTTAACTGTGAATGGAGCTTGCCAGACTGGACATTGCACTGGGTCAGTGAGTGAGTTGTGAGTGAATGTGAAGGTGTAGGACATTACTGTACACTACCGTAGACTTCACAAACATTGAACATTTAGGATACAATACATTTATAAAAGCTTTTTAAAAAAATAATAAATTAACTTTATGGTAACTTTTTTACTTTATAAACTTTTTCTAAACTTTTTCAATCTTTTGTAATAGTCCTCAGCTTAAAACATGAACTCATCATACAGCTAAACAAAATGTTTTGTTTATAAGATTTTTTATATGAATAAAATTTTAATTTTAATTTTTTTTTTACTTTTGAAACTTTTTTGTTAAGAACTGACTCAAACACACACATTAGCCTCGGCCTACCCAGGGTGAGGATCATCAATATCACTGCCTACCACCTGTGTCTTGCCCACTGGAAGGTCTTCATGGGCAATAACAGGCACAGACACAGGTGTCATCTCCAATGATAACAATGCCTTCTTCTAGACTACCTCCTACAAGACCTCCCTGAGGCTGTTTCATAGTTACTTTTTAAAAATAAGTACAAGGAGTACATTCTAAAATACTGATACAACATATACTATAGTAAATACAGAAACCAGTAACAGTCATTTTTTATCAGTCAAGTACAAAATTCTATGTGCTATACTTTCATAGACTTTCAGCACAATAGGCTTCTTTATATCAGCATCACCATAAATATGTCAGTAACATGTTGCTATGTTGCTATGACATGACAACTATAACATCATTGGGTAATAGGAATTTTCAGCTTTATTTTAATCTTATTGAATCACCTTCGTATATGCAGTCCATTGCTGAGTTGACTAAAACATCATTATGTTTGTTAAAACTGTATTTTATGGCCGGGTGCGGTGGCTCACGCCTATAATCCCAGCACTTTGGGAGGCCGAGGCCGGTGGATCACGAGGTTAGGAGATCCAGACCATCCTGGCTAACAAGGTGAAACCTTGTCTCTACTAAAAATACAAAAAAATAGCCAGGCGTGGTGGTGGGTGCCTGTAGTCTCAGCTACTTGGGAGGCTGAGGCAGGAGAATGTCGTGAATTCAGGAGGTGGAGCTTACAGTGAGCCGAGATCGCGCCACTGCACTCCAACCTGTGCAACAGAGCGAGATACTGTCTTAGAAACAAACAAACAAACAAACAAACTGTGTTTTATATGATTCAACCTCACAATCAATCAATCATTTCATTATTCACTTTTTTCTTGTTTTGGAACTCCATGCTTAGAAACCAAGATCTAGGCACTATGTATGTTTCTTGCTATTTTTGAGTATCACTGCTCTAGACCCTTGCAGCAAAGAAAGGAAGAGGTTATATGTATGCATACTAGCCCTTGCATAAATGCATATCCTTATATACTTACATAGTTATATATCTATGTAACCACATATACTTGTTCATATTCATATCTGCTTTTAACTCAGTGCCAGTGGGTTCATTCTATTGTTCCTTCCTTGCTATTTGCAGCTCCTTGTTTCCTGACTTCACAAATAAACTTCACAAATAAACACGATTTTAAGAAGCTTTACTAAATTTATAAGTAAAGTTTCTTTACTTACTAACACGGTGAAACCCCATCTCTACTAAAACTACAAAAACATTAGCCAGGCGTGGTGGCGGGCGCCTGTAATCCCAGCTAATCCGGAGGCTGAAGCAGAAGAATAGCTTGAACCGCGGAGGCGGAGGTCGCAGTGAGCAAGATGGCGCCACTGCACTCCAGCCTGGAGGACAGAGTGAGACTCCCCGTCTCAAAAAAAATAAAAATAAATAAATAAATAAATAAATAAAAAGCAACTTCATGAAATATATGAGGCAATTGTTTAAAAGGATTGACTGTAGCCAATACAAAAGATGATGTTTGATAGCGGAGAGACACCCAAGGTCAATGCATGTTTGCCCCGGCTTTGTAATCAACAGGCTGGGTAGGGAGGTAGAGTCCAAGTAGAGCTGAACTTAACTAAACAGGCAGAGAGGAGAGTTCAGGATCACTGAAGTTCCTGGAACTTGGGGACAGACAACC
The DNA here is from genome assembly GCF_049350105.2 of Macaca mulatta. Taxonomy (NCBI): domain Eukaryota; kingdom Metazoa; phylum Chordata; class Mammalia; order Primates; family Cercopithecidae; genus Macaca; species Macaca mulatta. The sequence goes on from NC_133422.1 coordinate 63,068,491, forward strand.
AGAGGGGTGAATTCTCCAAGAGGAATGGTAGAAGCCTGTGACTAAGCTTCTTGTGGTTTAGTGATTAAGAGGCAGGTTTTGTATGTACCAGGGAAGATTCAGATTAGCACAAAGAAGATACTGTGCAACTGACAGATAACAGAAATGCCAGGATTCACGCAGTGATGGGGACATTGGAGTTCCATGATAGTCAAAGTGAAGAGACCTTGCTTAACATCTCAGGAATTCGGGTGTGACAAGCAAAAGGCAAATTAAGTAAAGGCCATAATATAAGTTATATGCCTATTTATAAGACAAAACTGAAAATGATCAATCTTTACAAAAATAAAAACATACCTGAATAGATGAAGCAGATCATCAGTAATATGACCTCCTGTCATAACAATACCATAATATAACATAACAATACACAATACCTAAAACAAAATAATAATTCAGGCTTGTTAGACAATAGCATCCACAACATCAAATATTAAATTAAAAAAATAAAAAGTGTAAAGAAGTAGAAAAATGTAACTACTGTTGCCATTACTAATAATAAAATATTAAAAATAAAGCACCATCAAAATAGACTCCAACATGACCCAGATATTGGAATCATTAGAAAAGAACTTAAAATCAGATATTAGGTAGATTGTGGTAAGTTAACGATATATATTAAAATGGATAGTGCAAACAATGTAATTAGTAAAACAGAAAAATGAAAATAGAAAGTAAAAAAAGATATTAAAAATAATTTGATCAAACAAAAACAATGCATAACAGAAAGAAATTGAAGTAAACTACTTTACACTAATATAAATGAATGCCTGAAAGTGTCATCTATTTCATATATATTGAATAATTTAAAAATATAATATCCAAGATATTTTATAGTTATAAATAATTTGTAGAAGCTACTTCAAATGTTTAAAGTTACATATTTTTTTCACCTAACTCTTTTCATATTCAGGCAGAATTTTAATGTTTTTGTCTATTTTTAATATAGCAACTGCCTACATCATTCAAAAAATATATTATATTTTGAGAATTATTTTGTTTTAATCAGGAACATTTCCAAGCATGTCTATAGAAGTTAAACTTTAAAGTTTTTAATGATAGAGGTAGTAAGTTTTCAGTATTTACTTTTATGTTTTTTACTTTTATCACCCACAAATAGAGAAGAATTTTTAAAAGTACTGCAGGATTTGTTTATTTAAACTTTAGTATATTAATTGCAGGTTTTAATTATATTGTGAAAATCTCTCCACTAAATTTATACTATTACTACTAAAATGTTAGTAATAGTATGGGGGAGGATACATATTCCTAATAGAAAATTATTATCATCATTTATGGTAAATATTTTAAACTTTTCTCCCATCCTAAATATTAGATTACAGAACTATTTCTCTGCCTGTTCACTAAAAGCATACTAGATTGTTCATCATTTGAAACAAGTTTGATGTATTTTCCAAGTAAAAAGACGTGTATTTCATAAATACAAATGACATACATTTCATAAAATACTAATTAAAAAAAACTATTAAAATAAAAAATTATCTAATTCCTATTGCTAAAGTGATATACATTAAACTCAACCATAGTTAGGAGGCACAACCTGTAAGAAATTGCACAAACATGGCCCTAGAGAAGGTCAGGCCAAGAAAACCAAGGAGAAAACAAAATTAATACATTTAGTTTGGTATATTGTCTTTTTCCAATGGGGAACTGCCTCCACTTACATTTGTTCATTCCTTGAGCCTCTACTAACCATCAGACATTTTTAGAAGGAGTCAATGATCAGCCTACCTTTGCCATATTTGACCTTGGTCAACCTTCATTTTATTTCTGTAAACTCCATCTCTTACTGGCCAAATCCATGTTCTGTTATGACATCTGTCTTTGGCATGTGAAAAAACATAGGTCTTCCTGACTTCTTTTCTGTCATCAAAATGTATCTTCTTTTTAAGGTTTTATTTCTTGTGTATTTGTGTGTGTGTGTGTGTGTGTGTGTTTGTGTCATGTGTGTTTGTGCTGCCTACCTTGCCAAGAGAGAAATCATTCAACATAAATCATTAACTGGAAATATTTTTAATATTATGTATAAGACATTAACATAAAGGGTTTTTCGAGGAATAATTGGACTAAGTATATCTTCTCTGAAGTAGATCTAAATATGAGTTTGTTATACTGATTCTCATAAAAATGAAGTAAAAAAAAAAAAGAGGTAATATTAAATAACTCTTTCTGTGTAAAGGGAGGGAGTTCTGCTCTATGACATTTCCTTAACCCAAAGACAGGAAGAAATTTTGGGTCTCATTGCCACAATATGTGGATGTCATCCCACAAACTACCACTTTCACTGGCATAAATGATTGTAATTGTGTCTGACAGCAGAGGTAGGGTACTGCTGTACTCATTCACTCAGATAAAATCACTAGTGCATGGCTCTCTAGTTCCTTTAACATTTTAATTCCTTCCATGCAAGATACATGATCAATGCCAGGAGAAAAATAAGCAAATATTAAAAATTAAATGTGTATTTACCAGCTAGTATTTTGAAAGAAGATCATTTTCGACCACACTTAAACAAAATCGGTTAAAACACTAGACCCGGTCCTCTGATTGATATTTTAAAACATATTGAAATCAAGCACCATCAGAAATTTCAGCTTTTCAAATTGATTCTATTTTTTGACCTAATTAAAGGATGAGAGGCTACTAACTCCATTTTTAGTACAGTCAGATTAATTAGCAAATACTGTATTTATAGATTTGGGCTATATCTAGCCTTATAAAATATAAAGCAAACAGTTCTAATGTGTAATTTCAGTAAAATAATTTATTTTTATAATTTCTTTTACAGAAAAATAAACTTCATAAATTATATTTCAAAATATTGTAAAAGATTTTCCCCATATATTCATTCCAATGATTTATTCTTACACTCCAACTGTTTGTTGAGGCATTAGTAAGTATGACCACTATAATCTAATGTAGCTTGCAGACTAATAGGATAATTTGAAATTATTAAACTAAATATACTAACAATATGGAGATGTGTATATGTTAACATATATAATACATAATAGACTAAATTGGTGTTCAGGTGAATAAATTGGGAACAAATCATAGAATCACAGAGAATGGATAGTTTATCTCTCAGTTCAGAAAGAAAGATCATACATTTTCTGGAAGTAGAAACAGTATATTCATTCCTTCATGTGGTATTTCTTAGTTTATGTCTTAATTTTCTACAGCAGTTAAAACAAAAATATCTAAGTTTAAACATCGTCCCCATTAAATGTTTAGTTTAGCTCTGCTTTATCTTAATCATAACGCCTTACCTTCATATGCTGCAATGACATAATACTAGTGACACAGAATTTTAATATAGTATAGAAAGATTAATATTGCATTTCATCTGACACTTTTTATTGCAGTTGAAATAGTTTTATTTTATGATACAGAAGGTTTGGAGAAAAAGTTTTCAGGAAAATCAATCATAAATATTCAGACATTTGGCTTATTATTTTTCCGAGTAAAAACTACAGTTAATCTTCTCCTCTTTTGGCTTCACCTGATACTATTTTTATAGTCGTTTCAGCAGAGTTTATGCAAGCTTCAAAGATTATAGCCGTTATTTAGTGACTGTTATTTATAGTTTGGGGTATGTCATTTGCACATGTACTTTATGTGCTTAATATTGCTGAAATCAAAACTACATAAACATGAGTTATCTTTTTAAAGTGTTCTGTGTGTTTGATTCCTTATGGCAACTTAATACAATGATGCTTTATGCCACATCAAGCTGCAAATGTTTGTTAACTCTCAATTATTTTATTGAAGTAAGTAGATTTCTGACAACCATCTGTTAAGAGTCTATTTACTTCTGTTAATAAATCCATTTGAAAGAGAAATAGTCATTAAAGCAAGGAAGTAAGCACAGCCTCTCTGGGAAGCTGGAGCTATATATATATTTGTGACAAATCCTGTGAAATGTTAGTAATAGGGGCATAAAATGAGTATAAAATTTCTGCTAAAACAAAAATAGTTGTATTTGTATTGTGCTTATGCAAATATCATCTTTAAAGCAAACCAATTACAGATATATCTTTAGAAATGAAAATTTTACATAACTTGCATTAATATTAGGAAAGTATAATGAAGCATTAACAACATTTTGGCACTTCATTACACAGAATATTTATCATTTGCCCTTCTTATTTTAACACTGCATTTTATTTTTGTAATATCCTCAAACAATAAGAAAATATGATATATTGTACATCTACATAAAAATATGATTATACAATATACATTATAGATATACAATATACATTAAATCTTGTAATATACATTACATATAGATAAAAATATAGATAAACAATATACATTAATGCCCGAGTATATTCACTCTAAAACATGCAGCATAGAGTTGTTTGTTGGGAATTAACTTGTTCACGAGTTAATATCTGCTATTCTAAGTGTCATCATGTTCAATGTTTTGATATTTAAAATTATTATTTACTTTGTTTTAATGAATTCTTTATGTAAGTCTTGGCTTTCCTACTTTGCATTCAAATGAATCTCTTATTGCACCTGGATTTCTTTTATTTTATTGGTGACTGCCTATCTCCAAAGTGACTCCCTTCTGAGCTTGTCAAAGTACATTTTGTATAATGCCTATATTCTGTGTTTAAAGTTAGATCATCTCAATCATACCCTCCAGATTTGATGAAAAATCTATCTAGGTATTTTCTTTTCATACATTAACAAATAGAAACAATTAGTTGCAGGTTTCTTTTCATAAACAGTTTAGGACATCTAGAATATGATACATTTCTGTTCAGGGAAACATCTAAATGATGAAATAAAAATGGCTTTTTTATGGTTATGAAAAATTTAACAAGATGGCTACACATCCTATTTAAAACATGTGCCTAATTTTCCTGACATAGATGTTTCTTTAATTTAATCAAATTTCTACTAGGACCGTATCAGGAGGATGGGAGACCCGCCCCTTGGTTATTTGAATAAGATAAGGCTGGCCATAAGCATCCATGAACTAATAATACACCTTTCATTAAAAGACAAGTACTTGTGCTGAGAAGGGTCAAAAAGAGTATCAGCAAAAATAAGTTGATTGTTTTATAATAGCATCTTCAAGAAACACAAGAGTTCACACAATAATCCAGGAGTCACACTACTAGGAATACATCCAAAGAAAATAAAATCAGTATGTCAAAGAAATATCTACACTCGCCTTTTCACTGCAGCATTATTCTGCACTCTGCTGTTCACTGCAGCATTATTCACAACAGCCATGATAAGGAAACAAGGTGCCCAACAACAGAAGAATGAATGAATAAAATGCAGCCTATATATGATAGGGAAACAAGGTGCCCAACAATAGAAGAATGAATGAATAAAATGCAGCCTATATATATAATGGAATACTGTTGACCCTCACCAAGAAGATAATTCTGTCTTTTGCAACAATCTGGATGAACCTAGAAAATATTTATGTTAAATGAAATAAGCCAGGCATAGAAAGAAAAATCCTGTATGACCTCACCTATATATGAAATGTAAAAAAGTTGAATATCAAAGAAACAGAGAGTAATATGGTGGTTAACCTAATGCTGGGGGTAGAGGGACTGGGTAGACATTGGTCAAATGACACAAAATATCAGTTAGTCAAGAAAAGTTCAAGATCTCGATTGTACATCATGGTGACTACAGTTAATAACAGTATGTTATATATTTGAAAATTGCTAAGAGTAGATTTTAAGTACTTTTACTGTAGAAAATAACTATGTGAGATAATAAATATGTTAAGGAGTTTGATTCAGCCATTACACAATGTATACATATATCAGAACATCATGTTATCTATACCATAAATATATACAATGTTTATTTTCGTTTTGCAATCTAAAAAAAAAAAAAAAAAAAAGACACTAGGGGTCAGGGTACCAATCAAGAAAGAATATTACAGCAGAGCTTAATCTCTACTTTCATTTGGGATGTACAGTTCTGCAGTTTAAGAACCAGTCACAGTGGGACAGTTGGATGATAATACAAGGATATAGCACATTAAAATTTCTCTCAGCACAAAATAGATAAGAGCTGTTTTGGAAAGGTTTTAATACAAAACCATCAAAAATATAAATAGACTTTTTAAATGTAAATGCCTTAATCTTTCACCACATGGTGAGAGAAAAGGAGGCTTCAGAATTTTCCTTTCTGCAAGTATTAGCTCCTCTGATACTCCAGTGGAAAGGGATAAGTTTATTGAGTGCCCCCAGATATATTAGAATATCTATGTTACCCAAGCTGTATATATCAAATGGCAAAATGTATGTGTATCATTTTTGACCACCTACACTCTGGTTTTTACTATAATTAACTTTATGTTCCAGAGTATTTGTGAATAACCAAAATACTTTAATATTATATCACAGTAAATGGACAAAATGTAGGTGATACAGAGATATTCCACTTCAAGGAATCTGCACTTCAGGAAGTGTAGTCATAGAAAGAATATCAAGTGTAGCTCTTAGATACAGCAATGATTCAATCTGCAAACAAAGAATATTTATAATACATTGAGTAGTATCAGTGAAGATATGATAGGTTGGGGCATAGATATTATTATTCTTTATAGTCTTAGTTTTTTATAGGGAAAAATTAAAAATCACCAACAAAACCAGAAAATTAATGAGAAATCTTTAAACATTCCTTCAGCACAAAATAGCAGATTAAGTAGAGAAATATTGACTAGTAAATGTTGTTTTATATGCCTACAAATCCTTCCTTTGGTAAGAGGGATTATTCCTCAATCCACTTGTTATTAGTGAGGCTGTTCATCACAGAACAAACCACCACTGGCCACTATAATAAATGATATAAATAAAAACAATCTTCCCTATTACTTAGATTGATAGTTGAAAGTTGAATGGTTCAAGTCTTATATCTAATGATTGAGGTATTGGTTGATGATAAGTTTGTTTGGTGGTAATATTGATCCTTTAATACCTAGCTGAATATAGCAAATTCTTTTTGACCCACAATTATAAAGCTGTACTTCACCTGTGGTATGCTGGGCCTCAGACTATTTTAGGCTGATGCCGAAATTTAAATGAATTAATAGAAATATCATCAGAATGTCAGAATAGGTTAGATACTTTTTGTTGTTGTTCATGATAGAATGTTTAAAAGCCAGAAATGATGAACACAGAATTTATTGCCCTAAGTCAAGGGTAATTCAAGATGGGTAAATGTTAGTTAATTGTATGTCTTGCTGACTTACAAAATCTATTTTTTATCGTAAACTTACTTTGACTGATGACTATGGATAAAACTGTGGAAGATACTACTGTGATATGAGAAAACCCAGAAACTTGTGGCGATTTGGATATTTTAAGCCCTTCAAAAGGACATGCTGATTTTTATTTTCCATATGATAGACTTAACTATTTACATTGAATATCTCAGTTAACTGTGAATACGGGGTTTGAGGTAGGGTGTGGCAACTCTAGCTATTTCTATTATATTGGTTCAGAACAAACTCTAAGATGAGAGCTAAGATATATGGCTTTTGGGTAAAAAACAAAACAAAACAAAACAACACAACACAAAACAAAAAAACACTAAAGCCTTGTTCTAAATAACATGTAAATTTGAAAAGCATATATTAGTGTCCAGCACCACAATTTGAGAAGTGTTTATAATATGTCTAGAATCCAAAAGGATTGATAGCTTTGGAGGTTTTAAGTGAGTATATTATGAATGATATTCCAGCCTGATAAACAGTATCCTGGAATTCTGTTTGGGGGCAATGTGGATTTTGTATAAGTCAACTGACTCTCCCACTGAATACAGCTATAGAATCTGGGCAGGATACATGCAGCAACAATATGAGGATTAAGAAAAGTAAACAGCAGTGGGTGGTTCAGCAATTGACATGAAAATCGAATGTACTACCAAACTGGCAGTGAGTTTACCATGCTTTCCCTTCAGTATCTCTCACCCTGACCGTAGCACAGTCAGCAACCTAGAAATGTGCACAACGGCACACAGTTATTTCCCTCTAGTTCTGACTTAAGGAGTCAAAAAAATAAATCCTAATATTTGGTGAGCAGAAATTCAATTATTTTTCTTTACTCCCATTTACCCATTCTCTCCTACCCATCTGCCCAGCAATCTCACAGAGGTAGTAGCAGCCTTATAAGAGGTCAATAGGAATCAACTCAGAGGAAAATCTTTCTCTCAGAGATGTGATTCTGTGAATGTGGGAGTAACACTAATTTCTTTGTTTCCATTTTCTTTTGCCTCCAATTTTTGGACATGAATGTTGTACCTGAAAGGACATGGAAGAGTGCCCAAAACCTCCAGTTTATACTCAGGTGGCCAGAAAGGGGATCTACAGGGGACAGCAAAATCTGGAAGGGATGATGAAGATGGAAGAACTCCTGAAAGCAATCCAATATAATTATTTTTATGAACCTCAAAGTTTAACCCTGAGCTGCATGTATATATATAAGATCTTAACAGGGACCAAAGATTGTGAGAACTGTAATAATTAATAGGTCACAATCTACTGGGTGACACAAAGATAATAGAAAGAAAGAACACTACAATGTTTTTGAAAACTGAACTGGTACTGGAACCATAGGCCATAGAAGGCAGGTTGGATCTTGAAACCCAAAAGTAAACAGATCAATATTCTGCAAAAATAAAATTACCAACATTATGTATAGACTTTAAACTGGACACAGAGTCTTATAATGTAATAAACAAAATGTTGATAGTATACAAATTTGCTCATTATAGGAAGAACCAGGAAAAAATCAACTCACATAGGAAAAATAAATAGACTACAAACACCAAGATGACACAGATGCTGTAAATATCTAATATTTCAAACCATTTTTTAAAAAATGCTCAAATTAGCAAAGCAAATTATCTTGAATCCAATGTTACAATAGAAGGTACAAAGAAAAATCAGACGTTCAAAGGCTCCAAAATTTTAGACAGGAAGAGCAATTTCAAGAAATCTATTGCACAATATGGTGAATAGAGTTAATAACGTATTGTATACTTGAAAATTGCTGAAAGTGTAGATTTTAAGTGTTCTTATAATAAAAAAAGTATGTGAGGTAATGTGTGCATTAAATTGTTTGATTTAGTTATTCCACAATGTATAGTTATTTCAAACATTATGTTTAATACCATATATATGTGTGTGTATATACAACATATATATGTATTTCTACATTTATATAAACCGTGTGTGTGTATGTTTGTGTGTATAAACACCTAAAGTTTCCAGGTGATACAAAAGTGTAAGGAAGCTAAGAATTCAGTTTTTTAATAGTTCATAACTTGACTTTCACAGATATTTGATTTAAGAAGAAAGGGCCCAGCAATTTGCAAAACCTGTATTTTCTGTTTTATTCAACTAGAAAAAGCATGAGCATCCTTCCTTGAACCAAATAATTTTGCTCTTTAAATGCACAAAATATAAGCAGACATAAACAGTGGCATCAAAAAATCAAAAAAAAAAGATGAAAATTTTAAAAACTGAAAAGTCCTAAATTTAAAATTAAATATAGATCAATAGAAATTGAAAAAACCGAGAGAGATAATGTGAAAGGCAAAGAAATATATGCATATTTACGTATATATTATATACATATTATAAATATATATTATATTTATATACATAATACATAATTATAAATATATATAATATACATATATTTATAAGTAAATATATATACATAAGTTGAACTTCATTGAAATTATAAACTTTTGTGTGTCAAAGAATAATACCAAGAGAGTGAAAAGGCAATTCAAATATTAAAAGAAAATATTTGCTAGTCATAATATGAGTCCAGTATACAGAACCTATTAAGAATTCTTACAGCTAAACAACAAAAAAAACTATCGAGTTTTTTAAAAAGGGCAAAGTGTTTAAATAGTTGTTTCTTCTGCAAATAATCAATAAAAATAAGAAAAGATATCAATGTTAATAGTCATTAGTGAAATCTAAATCAAAACCACAATAAGACATCACTGAATGCCCACTTGGAAGGCTATCATTGTTAAAAAGAAAAAAAAATGTGAGACAGAGTCTCACTGTGTTGCTCAGGCTGGAGTGCAATGGCATGATCATAGCTCACTGATACTTCAACCTCCAGAGCACAATTGATCCTCCTATCTCAGCCTCCTACGTAGCTAGGAACACAGGCATGCCCCGCCATGCCCAGCTTATTTTTAAATTTTTTAGAGATGGAATCTCCCTGTGTTGACCAGTCTGGTCTCAGACTCCTAGGCTGAAGTGATCCTCTTACCTTGGCCTCCCAAATTGCTGGAATTACAGCCATGAGCCACTGTGCCAGGCAAAAAAGAAAAAAAAAAAAAAATATATATATATATATTTATGAGGATATATAGAGAAATTGAACCATTACACATTACAGGTGAAATGCAAAATGATGCATTTTTTCTGGAAGCAGTTTGGCAACTCCTGAATAAGGTAAACACAAAATTATCATATGTCCCAGCATTCATACTACTAGATATATATTCAAAATAATTGAAAGCAGGGGAGAAATTAAAACTGGTGCAAGCATATTGACAACTATTTATAATAGATAAAAGGTTAAAATATTCATGAATGAGTAAACAAATTGTGATATAGCTATACAAAAAATATTATTTAGTAATAGAAATAATGAAGTATTCACATATACTACATCTTACATGTATTGAAAGCACTATGCTTAGTAGAAGATGCCAGGATATGGCACCATGATCAGATACATTTATTATAGGAGTTCAAGCCGGGAATAATATTCACAATCTATTAATTTAATCTAGTCTAGAAACCAGCCACACAATCTTATCAATGTCTGCATAAAATTATTTAACAAAATGCACTATCCATTTCAATAAAAAATTCTAGGAAACTAAAATTATATCTATTGATGAAGGATAGTGATTCCCTGCTAAGATCAGCAACAAGGTGAAGATGCCTACTAAACATGACTATAGGACATCATGCTGAACATATGTATATCAACATGGCTGTTGATATAGATAATACCAAAATTCTACAGATTCACAAAAAATCAGATAAATTATATATAAGTTTAACAGTGTTATAACATACAAGTTAAACACACAAAACTAACTTTATTTCCATACAAAATAAATGTACAATTGGAACTGTAAAATTTTTAAAATAGCACTTAAAATAGATTTGAAATATGAAATATTGAGGTGTGTATATATATATATAATTTATAGGATCTTTATACTGAAAACTACAAAATAGTGATGAAAGAAACAGTAGAAGACCTAAATAAATAGAGAAATGTACTATATTCACAGATTGGAAAACTTACTATTGTACTGATTCTCCAAATTAATTTATAAATTTAATACCAATAATAATAAAATATCAGCAGCTTTTTATGTAAGTATAGATAAGATGATTCTAAATTTGTATTCAAAGGCAAAGCTACTAGAATACACAAAATAATTTAGAAAGAATACAGTTGAAGAAATCATAGTCCCTGATTTTAAGACTTATTATGAAACTAAAAAGTTGAAGACAATGTGTCATGAAACACTTATATCAATGAAAAAAATGGAGTCCAGAAATACACTTACACCAAGCCCAATTGATCTCTGATGATATGGCAATGCAACCTAGAAAGTAGAATCTTTTTAACAAATTATGTTGGCAATTGGGTCATTCATATGTAAAAACAAAACAAAATGAACAAACAAATAAGCAAGCAAAGACTGTTTACCTGATCCTCACACACTGAAAGTAAATTAAAGCAAAATTTATCACATGTAGTTGTAAAAAACCTCAGGTTTTAAATTCAGTATAAAAAGCTATAGGTTTTAAATTCAGATAATTCTTTATAAAGTGAGAGGTTTAAAAAAGGAAAAAATAGTGAATAACAAATAGGCTTTTGTTCATTGAAAGACCTAATATAATAGAATATTGGATATCGGAACTATTAGCTCTAGAAATGAGCCAAATCATTAGCCTGGTGTGGTGGCACGTGCCTATAGTTCTAGCTAGTGGGATAATTAGGTAGAAGGATTCCTTAAGTCCAAGAGCTGGGGGCAGCACGAGACCCTGTCTTAAAAGGAAAAAAAAAAAAAAAAAAGAGCCAAATAAACTTTTCAATTGTAAAAGGAGGGAAATCTAAAAATATAGGTGCCTATAGAGATAAGTCACTGTTTGGTTAGTGAGAGGATTGAGTTCTTACCTGATTGATTCTGTTTTGTGTGTAAAGCAAGATGTAAGTCAACTGGGAAGTTTAAAGATTTCAGAAAAGATTTGAAATAGCTAACAAGAAAAAAGAAAAATCAGAGCTAAGTAAGAAAATATGTAAGGATTACTGAGCTTGTTTGAAAAAGCCCAGAAGATTTTCTCAATCAGGAAACCGGCTTTTGCAGTAAGAAGATAATTTCTCTTAAGGAAATATTCAGCTTTATTTTTATAATAGTAATTATTGACAACTAGTTTGTTAAGAAAATCATAATGTATCAATATATAACACCAAAAGAATATTTCAGCATGTAATAGTCACATATTAAGATATTTGATGTCATAATACAGTATTAAAAAATAGTTCCAGTACTTTCTATATGATTCCAATTAAAAATGAAAAAAGTATGGAGGAAAAATTATATGAATACATATCAAATACTTGACAGTATTTCTCTCCATTAGGGTATAAATTCCAATGAAGGCAGAGATTTATTTTTTCCATAAAGACATGCCCAGTATTTAATACAGAACTAGGCATATGCTACACATGAATATTAGCTAAATGATATGAATTCATTCTAAATTAATGGTACATATTTAGGGTATATAATTCTAATGAGTTGGAGGATAAGTATACAACTGTGAAACCACTACCTTCATCAAGGCCATAAACATATCACCTCCAAAAGTTTCCTCCCAGCCTCTTCATTATTAATATCATTATTATTGTATACGTGTGTGTGTGTGTGTCTGTATTCGTGTGTTTGTGTGTGTGTGTGTAAGAACACCGTATTAGTCAGGGTTCTGTAAAGGGACAGAAGTAATAGGATACATGTGTATATGAAAGGGAGTTTATTAAGGAGAATTGACTTACATGATCACAAGGTGAAATCCCACAATAGATCATCTGCAAGCTGAGGAACAAGGAAGCCAGTCCGAGTCTCAAAACCTCACAAGTAGGGAAGCCGACAGTGCAGCCTTCAGTCTGTAGCCGAAGGCCCAAGAGTCCCTGGCAAACCACTGGTGCAAGTCCCAGAGTCCAAAAGCTGAACTTGGAGTCTGATGTAGAGTTTGCACTTTCCCTTTCTGCGTGGGTTTTCTCCAGATGCTCCGGTTTCTTCCCACATCCCAAAGATGTACATGTGAGGTGAATTACCACGTCTACATTGTGGCTGCATGAGTGAGTGTGGGTGCGTGTGTGAGTGCACCCTGTAATGAGGTGGCGTCCTGTCCAGAGCTGGTTCCACCAGGAGCCCAGAGCTGCTGGAATGGGCTATGGCCACCCAGGACCCTTAACTGGAAGAAGCAGGTTGGAAAATCAGTGAATGAATCAAATGCATGACAATAAACGCTGCAGTATACAAGTGCTCAGTGAGCCTGCTCTATTTCTGATTGTTTAACTTTGTGGAAATAAGAGGTGCTCCTTACAATTTTTGTTTTGCCAACATTTATCCCTTTATTTAATCCACCACCACTGCAACTGCCATTGCTCAACTGATTCACCAAAAATTTTGTACCTAATTATCTTCCTTGTTTTTTTTTAATCTTCCTTAAATAAATGTATAGCTCACATTTATTTCAATGCTTAATATTAAAGTCTTTTGAGTCTTTATTAGAAGATTGGTGATGTTTTTGTGACCACAAATATGTGGTAGCCACTTAACTCTTGTTTATATCAATCAGCCTATGGTAAAATTGGTTTTCTTCTATGTCATTTTGCTTAAAGTTGCAGTTTTTAAGAACCCATTGACAGCATTAAGTGAGGACTTACTATACAATACAGTATTGTTAGCTCTAGGCATTATGGAATAGTAGGTATCCAGAACTTATCTTCCATAACTGAAACTATGTGACTTTTGACTATCATCTCCCCCTTTTCCCCTCCTTCCAGCCCCTGTCAAGCAGCATTCTGCTCCCTGTCTCTATGTATCTATTTCAGATTTCATATATAAGCGAGATTATACAGTATTTCTCTTTCTGTGTCTGGCTTATTTCACTATTGAAATGTCCTTGAGATTAAATGAATAAATACGTACAAGGAAATTGTATGTATTTTTCAATTACTCTTACGTAATAATGTTTTGATAACCATGCACAATGCACTTTTTTCCATTATAATAAACAAATATTGGTGAGTAGCAAAAAGTACAAAGTTGAAATTTATATTTCTTGATTGTTAGAGGTAACAAATGCCAATGTTCCCAAGACATGACACTTAAAACTATAGTTTTGAAGAGAAATATTAAAAAGTTTTTATATACACACATGGATTTGTGTGAGCTACACACTAACACTGAGAAAATTATAGTTAATGGGTAAGCAAAGCAAATGTCATTTGCAGGTATTGTTTTATTCACAGAATTAGAAAAGAACTTAGACTAGGGAAAACATTAGTTTACAAAAGACAAAAATACAAAAACCATAAACCCCTCCTCTGCTTATGATGCTTACATCAAGGAACTTTGTTTCTGAATAATTTATTCAAATTTATAAATGTGAGAAAGTTATTAAATAAATTTTAGTGTTTGCTTCTATGTTTTATGTTCCAAGATAAGACTACATTTAAGAATATAGAGGTTTCACAACTTAAAATCTACGTTTCCCATTGAAAATGTACTTGGGTGATTTGTGATAATGTTTTTATTTTCTTGATAAAGTTTTATCCTTGAAAGTGCATAATTTATTTCAGACATTTTATTATATATCACCAATCTTATTTTAAAATATGCTTAAAGATTAATTACCTGATTAAATTGACTTTATTTTTCAAAACTGTAATATATAACTTTCTGCTCTACTAGGTGTTTTATAATTTTAAACAATCTCACTCCTTAAAATTAAGCTGTGTTATCATCTAATTTAACTTTTTGTGTTTAGCTTTAAATACTTTGATACAATGATTGTGGCATCATTTACAGAGTTAAGTATATGTCACATTTTACATTATTGTAATATGTAAAAAATTTACTTTAACCTAACAAATCATTTTTATTAACTTTTTCAACCAAAAAATCAATAGAATTTAAAAATGTTATAAACAAATTATCTTAAATAAAATTTTCCTTCATAACCAAAGGAGAAAATTTTCAAAAGTCATCCATGACCTGATTCCCCTAATGCATAATGCTAAATTTAACTCAGAATTCTGAAAACTGTATGAAATCTTTTAGAGCAAGATAATTTAATATATGTTATCCTAGTCCCTTTAAAAGTCTAGTAAAATCCTTGAATGTCTCTTTTCTCATTCCTTTTCCCTTACAGACTTTACAAAATGGTTACATAGCTAAACAATACCAAGGCAGTCAAATAAGTCATTGTATTTAATTATTCATTAGATATTTATGGAACACTATTGTGTGTCAGCAATGTGATAGGCATTAAGAAAAAGTCAAAGACGAATAAGTCATGCTCTTTGCCCTTGACATGTTTTCAATCTCACAGGTAGGAAAAGTACACGATAAAGAAGAACAATCCACTGTAATGAGTACTGAAAAAAGGACAAAAGAAAAATAGTTTTAACATCAAGGGCAGTGTCTTCAGATGAGCAGGGATAAAAGCTTTGACAAAAAAAAATGTATGCTTATCTATGAAGGATCACCTCAGTCTGAGAGAAAGGAGAAATGCAATTATGGTCAGAGGCAAAAAGAACAGTGACATATGAGGAAGAAAAAGCATTCTTTAGGAAAGGTCCCTGTGTATCTGAAGTGAGGTAGAGTGAAATGAGTAGTCACGATATAGATGAATATGCATGGTCTGTGACCCCTGTGTAGTTGACTCACATTACTAACCAAACCATTGGGAGTGAAAGACAGTGTTACTAATAATTATAAGGCATTAGCATGAACTGAGACTTGCCCCAGGGGGACTGTGTCCTGTAATCACCCTGGCTATATGTCACATAAATGGAATGTTTTAATTCTGTAGACAAGGTACAAACAGCACATTTTTACCCAAGGAAGTCATATGGCAATGTATAATTTTAAGTAATAGGGCAAATGCCTATGATGGGGAGGAGAGTTTAGAAGCCATCTGAATTATTTAGATCTTGTATACATTGACAACAAACATACACACGCACTCACTATACCCATATACATAACACTCAACTCAAAAAAAAAAAAAAAAGAGTTGTGGCCTTTTTTAATTTGCTGATCTCATCATAATCCACTCAAGTAATACTTAACTAGTGTCCTAATTTTGGTGAATGTCATGAAAATAGTACTAAAATATAGGCAAGAAAATTCCTTAATTATAGGTCTATAAGAGGCAGCACATGCTTATACTGACAATCTTTTTTTGAAAGTTGATGTACTAATCTCCAGTCCTAACACTAATATATTTACATTCCAGTCATTTTACATCTTGCTAGCAGTATTATCACTCACTTTATTTTTAGCCATTAAAGTTGGTGTACAGTGGTATCTCAATGTGGTTTTAAGATGAATTGCCTTGATTACTAACCATGTAAAACTTTTCCCACATAATTATGTCCACTTTATATATATATATACACACACACACACATATATATACACACATATATACATATCTATATATTTGAAAAGTGCTTACTTAAATATTTATCCAGATTTTACTTTATTTATTTATTATTTATATATTCTGAGTACAATACTTTGTTAGCATATAATTTAAAATATTACTCTCAATTTGTGACTTCCCTTTTCATTTTCTTAATGTCTCAAATAAAAATAGTTTTAAATATCTAATAAAATACAATCTTTTTAAATGATTATTCTTCACATCTGATAGATCTTTGCCTACTATAACACTGAGACAGGCAGGCAGGCTGGTTTATTCCCTATTTTAAGATGATTTGGAGGAAAAGGATAAAACCCCTTCACTCAAGCTTGAGCTTATATAACTTTCACCCAATCGGTAACAGAAGACCTAAGAGGATATTAACTGCAAACTCCTATTTCAGGGGTTAGAAACTTCCCAAGAACCCTGTAAACACAGATTTCTCTAAACTATAGGTACCCTTTCTTAATTTTAATGCTAAAAATCACGCCCCGGGTTGGATATTTATTCATAAAAAACTAATGCTACATATGATGTATGGAACATGTTGAGTCATGGCACAAAAACTAGAAAAACTCCTCCTATATATGCCCTGATGCAACCCTTCCCTATAGAAAGGCCCTATACAACTAACCCACACACTATCCTCAGGGAGCAGCCCATTTCTTTTCCTTTCTCAGTGCTCGCTCCCTTGTACACAAACTGAATGCCCTTTCCTTTGCTGCTATGTTTGGTGAGCTTTCCTGATTTCTATTCGGAGAGACGGTAAGAGTCTAGGGCTCCGGTAATGTTTCCTGGCACTCCAGATGGGACACTTCTTTTAGGACCTAGGGTAGTAAGTGTGACTGGCCAGAGGATGGAGGCAACTGACAGGACATGAACAAAAGTGACCATTCTGGACTATTGTTTTGCATTGGTGCCTTGGTGAGTCAGGTCTGGACTCCAGGTGGGTCGCTGTTCCCTTTCTTCTTCCCTCTATCTTCCCTCTTGTCTCTCCTTTCCTTCTTTTCCCTTCACCTTCCCTTTGTCATCTGTTTTGACTCCTCAGGAGTCCTGGTGTTTAGTATATTGGCTCATGGAGCCCTGGTTTCAGTTTCTGTTTGGGGAAAAGGAATGACTCCTGTTTACCTATCTTCTGTTCTGTTTAGGCAGCTGGAGTGACTCTGGTTCATTTATCTGGTATTGAACGGGGGAATTGTCCCCTGTTCCTGGACTAGCTAAAAAGGAGCTGGCAACCTGGAGTTTACTTTTTGTCTCCAACTTCGAAACCTCTTAGTACTTATGTCAACTTTTGTCTTCTTTCTGGGGTCCATAAGTTGCAATTTCTTTTGTCATTTGTCTAGCAAAAATGTATTTCCTCACTGTTCCTTGTTGCATATGTGACATGACTTTTCACAGTTCCCAGGAGAAGGCATTACTCCCTAGGACAAATCACCGCTTTCCTCTTTTCATTTCTCTCGTCCATCACCTCATCTCTTGTTATAGAGTATGTTAACGAAAGTAGAGTAAGAGTAAATTCTACTTGGAGCTGGTACAAAATATGTAGTCTATTAGATTTTGAGGGTTGTCATCCAAATTTCAAGAACTAGAGGCTCTCAGGCCCCCTCACTCAGATCCCCTTCCCACACCCTCCCTGTCTTGCTTGGCCCTCATTAAGAAATTGAGGTCCTGGACTGAATGAGACCAGGAGTATTACAACTGTAATAATTGTAAGAACTGGGGACCCCAACCCTTGTCAGGCCCCTTGATTATAGGACACGAGCTATATTATGGAAAACAATACAAATGTTGCAAAAGATTCCCCCATATAATGCATCCTCATAATTGGGGTCAATTTAATTTGGATAATCTAAAAAAGAAACTGATGGTTCTCTGTCATGTTGCTTGGCCTCAGCATCCCCTGGGGAAACAAGAGAAATTGGCCTAATAAGGGATCTTTATGTTATTATACTAGTTTATAATAAGATCTGTATTGCAGAAATCCTAATAAATGGATTGAAATGCTATATGTGCCAGTCTTTATGAAATTATACAAGGATCCCAGCTCTGAGACATTTACAGAGCCTGTGTGGCATCTCTTAAACAACAATTGAAAGAGATGTCAATGTCTGCCTTGGACATTGACCCTCTAGATGCTATCTTCTTGATGCCTCTCCAGGGGCAGGCAGGAACAGCACCTCCTTTGCCATGGTAAGCTCTCCTTCCTCCCACCCTGAGCCTCTTCCATATCAAGCTGGATTAGAATTTCACTCTCAAACAACCCCTGTTGCTATCTCCAATGGGGTTCCAGTTGGGCTCCAAGCTGGCACTCTCCTTTACTTCCCCACCAGCCCAAGGCTGCTTTGCCCTCCGAGAGCTAATGGATGGAATTGGAGAGATGGCTTGGGGGTACTCCCTTTCAGTGATAAGTCAATGCAAGGAGTAGTGTAGCTGGTTCTTGGAAAATCCAGATATATTTAGAGTTGAATTTATTTAAGTTGGGTCTAAGCTTTTCCTTGACTTGCCAAGATGTTGCAGTAGTTCTGAACCATTTTTGTATTACCAATGAGAAGGCTCAGATCTTGAGAAAGGCCAGAGAATATGCAGATGAGATTACTAGATCTGATCCTGGCCATGTCATTTGCCAGGCATCTGATGAAGTGGTCCCAAAACAGAACCCCCAATGGGTTTATGAGGATAGAAGAAACCAGTCAAGGATAGGTCATTTTCTCAATTGCATATGAGAGGGAATGAGAAGATACCAGAAAAAGTGAGTAAATTATGGTAAAGTGAACAAAATTACTCAGAAAAGGAATGAAAATCTGCCTATGTATTTTAATAGGCTCTTCGACCTTTCAGAAATCATATTTATTTATACCTAAAGCCTGACGAGGTTCAAACACTTCTGGCCAAGATATAACCCAAGTTGTGCCAGATATTTGGAGAAAGCCAGATATTTGGAGAAAACTAACCCCCAGAGCACAAAGATGACATTGGTAGCAGAGGCCTTTGAGGTTTTTAACAATCGTGAGTGGGAAGACAAATGAAAGAAAGATGAAAGAATTAAAAAGAAGGCACAAATTCTGGCTGCCATAATTACAAGTCTGCCTTGAAGTGACCCTAGACAACAGAAATACACCCAAATGCAGCAACCAGACCTCTACCAGCTTCAATAGGACTGGGTGCAACCAATGTGCTTACTGTAAGAAGAAGGGGCACTGGAAAAGGGATTCCGCATCCCATCCTGGGAAGCTGAGAGAGAATGAAACTCCTCAGTCCACTCCTCTTATTACTATATTCTTGGATGAGAAGTCTACCCCTTCCTTCTGAGGGGGCCAAACTGCTTACCTGGCTGAAATCCTGAAGAGTTTCATTGCCATTGCCACTGAGGAGCCTTGGGTCAACGTTGAGGTTACAGGTAGAAAAATCTGAATCTTATTGGATACTGAGGCCACCTACTATGTCCTGACCCAACCTCTGGGACCTCTCCAATGCCAACTGAAGTGATTGGAATGGATGGTTCACCTTTCCTTTAACTTGTGAAATTGGATCTAAGGCTATTACTCATTCCTCCCTGAATGTTCCTGAGTGTTCTCTTCCTTTAATAGGTCATAATTTATTATCCAAGGTTGGAGCCTCAGTTTCCCTCCAGGGGAATCTCTTACGACAAGTCTCAGTCACCCTTGAGAAGGGGATCCATGTACTGGCCCTTTTGACTACCCAAGATCAGAAGTTACCCCCATCCTGGAAGACATTGTGGCTTGAGTGGCAAAGTTCATATGGTAATAACAGTACTCTGGGACAAGCCATCAATGGAGAGCCTATTAACATAAAGTATTAGCCAGGCCTTCCCTACCCATACAAGCACCAATACCCTTTGAGGCCAGAAGCCCTACAGGAGATATAGCTCCATCCTGGAAAATTTTCTGTTGTACAGGCTGACTCAGACTGACCAGCCTTCTTGTAAAACTCCCATCTTGCCTGTGAAAAAACACAAATGAGGAGTAGCACTTAGTTCAAGAATGACTTAGGGCAGTGAATGACTCTGTTCTCATTTTTCCTATGGTCCCTAATCCATACACTATCCTCTTCCAAATCCTTCGGTACACTCATTTCTACACTGTGCTGGATCTAAAAGATGCTTTCTCTTTTATACCACTGCTTCCTAACTCCAGCTACATTTTGTCTTTGAATGGAAGCATGCGGAGAACCAGGAATCTTCACAGTATACCCAGATAATGCTACCCTATGGGTTTCTGGATAGCCCCCACTCTTTGGGTGAGGCTTGGCAAAAGACCTCAGAGAGCTTAAACTTACCAGTGAAAATTTACTACAATACATGCACAGTGTGCTTATTGCTAATGAGGACTTTCATAGTTCTCAAGAAAATGCTATTAAAACTTTAAACTTCTTGGCTGAATGGGGTCATAATGCCATCTCCTCAAAGGCCCATATTTCCCAGACACATGTTTAATATTTAAGATTCATTCTTACCCAGGGAGCCAGGATGCTTGTCTCAGACCTAAAGCAGGTCATTCCTTCACTACCACATGGTACTAGAAGAGAGCCAAGGGGATTTCTGAGAATGGACAGGTTCTGCCGGATTTAGATTATAAACTTTGTCTTCATAGTCAAACCCCTTTATAAGTCATTCAAGGA
This sequence comes from Macaca mulatta, assembly GCF_049350105.2. Classification (NCBI taxonomy): domain Eukaryota; kingdom Metazoa; phylum Chordata; class Mammalia; order Primates; family Cercopithecidae; genus Macaca; species Macaca mulatta. The sequence continues at coordinate 63,089,954 of NC_133422.1, forward strand.
TGGAGAAAGAGAAAGATTACGCTGGGACAAGGCCTGACAGCAAGCATATGAAAACCTAAAATCTGTGTTATGGCAGGCCCCTGTCTTGGGACTCCTAGATTTGTGGAAGCTTTTCTTCTTCATTTTACAAGAGAGGTCTGAGCAAGCCCTGGGAATCCTAATTCAGAAGTTAGGGCCTATCCAAAGGCCAGAGGTTTACTTTTCAAAGCAACTGAATTCAGTAGCCCAGAGATCACCCCACTGCCACAGGGCAGTGGAAGGCCACCAGCTGCTTGGTCAGAGAGTTCTCCAATCTCACACTAGTTCATCCCCTTAAAGTTTACACTCCTCATACAGTCTGGAATATCTTTTATCACCCAGATCACCAACGTACTATCTATCACTCTTGGCATTTATATACAAATTTAATTCGGCTTGGCTTCCTCAGTCCTCTGGGAAGGTTGACAATGAATCAAACACTTAAAAGAACCTTGGTTAAATTATGCAAAGAAGCCCAGGAATCATGGATTAAGCTTTTCCCTATTGCTTTACTAAGCATAAGAGCTGCCTCAAGGGAAACTTAAAGCTCACCCCTTTGAAATAACCTGTGGGCAGCTTATTCTCAAAACAAGCTCTCTATTAGATGAAAATTTAAATCAAGCTCTAAAATACATCATTAATTTGGGACAAGTTCAGCAGGCAATCATCCAATATAATAATAAAATACTGCCTCAGCCAGGTAAGGGAGTTTCAGATCATTTCCCTGTTAGTCCAGGTACACAGGTCCTACTCAAGACATGGTAAAAAGGAAGTCCAGAAGATCAGTTAACTGAAAAATGGAAGGGTCCTTACCAGGTTGTCCGGGCCACTTTAAAATCCATAAAGTTGGAAGAACTTCACAGTTGAGTCTACCTCTCTAGAATAAAAACGTTTGCATCTCCCAATTTATAGGCCTGCTCAGAGGAACAGCTTACACCTGTGGAAGACCTCAAGCATGTATGCAAGAAACTACCTCCAGGGGATAGCAATAAAGCTAATTGATGGATACATGTGTACTCACTCTTTCATTTGCTGCTAATTATTACCATTTTCTAGGCTGGGCATGGTGTCTCACACACATCTGTGATCCCGGCACTTTTGGAGGCAAACGCAGCTGGATCACTTGAGGTCAGGAGTTCAAGACCAGCCTGGAAAATATGCTGAAACTCCATCTGTACCAAAAAAAAAAAAAAAAAAAAAAATCCAGGCGTGGTGGTGCCAGCCTGTAGTCCCAGCTACTTAGTAGGCTGAGGCACGAGAATCCCTTGAACCTGGGAGGCAGAGATTGCAGTGAGCCGAGATCGCACCACTGCACTCCAGCCTGGGCAACAGAGTGATATGCTATTTCAAAAACAAAAACTATTAGTATGTTCTTACTAATCTATTGATTGTATTACCCTGCTCACTATTGGCTAAAATCAAGTCACCCTGCTGGTGCATAGTTATTAAGCAAACTTGTATCCTCCCTTGAATATTAATTATGCTCGTATTGTGCACTCTTCTTCCTATATACTACTGTGTCCTCTTCATTTTAGTCTAGGCACAGGGCCTCTGGAGTTGCAAAATCCTGATCAACTTCTCCAACATCTCAGTAAAGGAGAATTCATTTCTAACTGCTGGATCTGCCACCAGGACCATCAACTCTCTTCAGGGGTTCTTTACATGGTTCCTTTAATCCCATCTACTCTTAACCTGACCATACAATGTTTAAATAGAGGCCAGCGATCTAAACCCAATTCTTTAACTTTCAGATTTCCTCCTACTGATCGAGTTTCTTTTTTTTAATCTTACCCCCGGTAAAAACTATTCTGTTGCTGTAGGAAATGAGGAATTAAACTTCACCTGAGCAAGGTGGATTCCTTGCAATTTTCCTTCTTGTTACAACTTTAATTGGCACCACACCTCTAACTTAAAGACCTGTACATATAACCTGACTCACTGTGCCCTGTAGAATTACTAGGGATATATGTGCCCAAGCTTGCTAACAAAACCTCTAATTATTTAAGGTTGTGTGAATACTAGCAGGGTAACATCCCACCACTTTGGAAATACAGCTTCACACTGCCCAAAGGGTTAACAGCAAACTACAAGCTCAGCTATGGGGGAAGATCTACCATGCTCCAGGATACCTCAAAATTCATCCATGACCACCTAGGACAGAAAACCATGGAGAAATATGCAAACAATTATCAGGACAATTGCTTGCTATCCCCCAACTGCACAATTCATAACCTGAACCTCATAATTCTCAATTACACTCAGGAGGGCATTTACATCTGTGCTACTCCAAGAATTGTTTTTCTTTGTGGCAATGCTCATAACTGCCTCCTGTGGCCCACTGCCCACTCTCCTTATACTTTCATTCTGCTGGAACAGGCTTATTCTTGCATAGACAATGTATAATTAATAGGTGAGTCAGCCTTGAGAATGATAGAGTTAAATGGAATAAACATCCATAACTCCACTGCTCAACATCAGGCCCTGATTCTAGCAAGGCAAGGGCTTAGCACAGTCATAGTAGGAAGAGGCCTATTTACTTACGGGGCCCCTGGAGAAGTTTCACCTACCATAAGGTCACCTTGCATAATGTGACACAACAGATTGGTCATATAGTGAACCAGACTGTACAAGTTCTAGGAGATCTAAAGACTTCTCTAAATTCTCCTCCTTATGTGTTTTTGGATAACTGTTTGGTTCTAGACTACGTACTGGCAGAACAAAGAGGCATATGCACAGTCACCAACACTTCCTGCTGTACTTAGATGAATACCACGGGGCAAGTAGAAGTTAATATCCAAGCATTCTATAATCAGGAAACGTGTCTACATTCCTTTGTTAAAAAGGATTTAACAGCTCACTCTATATGAGATACTATAAAATCAACCTTATCCTATACAACTTGGTTCCTTCTTTCATAGGGCTCTCATCAGCTATCCTCGTCTTAAATTTTTGGCTGTGTTTGTTTAATCCACTGGTAAAATATGTGTCTTTGAGACTAGACCAATATCATGTCAAGTTAACAGTGACATAAGTTTTTGAGCCTGTTCCAGAGACTACCAGCCCAGAGCAAGATTGGTCCCTCACCAAGCTGGAAGAGGCGTCTACTCCTGGAAACAGATGTAGGAACTACTCCCTTGCTTAATAAGAAGTAGCTTCAGAAGAAGAAATCTTTACCCAGGACCCCTTAAAAATAAGGAGTATGTAGTCTCTCAGGGGAGAATGAGACAGCAAGTCAATTGGCTTCCTATTTTAAGATGGTCTAGAGGAAAAGAACAAAAGCTCTTTACTCAAGCTTGAGCTTATACGACTCTCAGCCAATCACTAGCGGAAGACCCAAAAAGCTATTAACCGCAAGCTCCTATTTCAGGGGTCTAAGGACTTCCTGGAAACCTTACATAGACTTAAACTCTAACCTATAGTAACCCCTTCCTCATTTTAATGCTAAAAATCATGCCCAGAGGTAGATATTTGAAATACTAATGCTACATATGATGTATAAAGAAACATCGTAATCCATCATGCAAGCACTAGAAAAAGCCTTCCTATACATACTCTGATTTAACCCTTCCCTACATAAAGACCCTACAAAATTAACCCACTCTACTCTTGGGGAAAAGTTACTTCCTCTTCCTTGCTTGTTGCTGACTCCCTAGTGCATAAGCTGAATAAACTTTCCTGCTGTGTTTGGTGTTGTCTCTTAATTTCTATCCTGGGAAATTACAAGAACCCAGGGTGCCATTAATAACACCACAGAGATTTTCCTTTTTAATGAGTTACTGAAAGGTTTGTATTTTTAGCTCTTCCATTTTAGTATAGGATCTACACTGAAGTTTGTATATGGTATGAGGTAAGATTTGAAGTTCATTATTTTAAAATATGAGTATCTAATATACAGCACTTTGGTTGAACACATTGTCATCCACTCCCATTAAATTACCTTGGTCCTTTTGTCAAAATTCCATTGACCATGTGAGTATGAGTATATTCCTGTACCCTATATTTCTGATGCACGGATCTATATGTTTGCTGAGTGTTGTTATATATCATTAATTTCTCATTGTCTTAATTATTAAACCTTTTTATGAAGTATAAACAACTTTGAAGCCTACCGTTTGATAATATCTTCAATATAATCATAAAAATAGCTTCAAATGATAGATGAGACAAACTGAACACATTTACCCTACCAGTCAAAACATCTAAGTAGATGAAAGAAAGACATATTTCCATTTTATGGATGAAGAGCATAAAATTAAAATTGAATATTTTGGCTATAATTTCTCAGACAGAAAATTGTTTGTTTATTCTAACATCCAGGCTATTCAGACACCAAAATTATAGGATGATGAGAAAGGTTAAATAACATAACGTATGGAACCTAGCATCCACTTTCCACTTTGTTGCTGCAGATCCTATAAATAAATACAATGAGGGTAAAATTTGTTGAATAGTTTACTAACTTGCATCAACATTGATGTTATTTTTTCATACTACAGTTGCTACTCGTATTAGAGTGTTAGCTCCTTGAGTCAAGAAACCTTCCTTTTGTTTAGCTCTTGCAAGGCTGAATCCTTAATACTAGAGCAAAAGTTACTGCCAACAATATGTTATTTCAAGCTTCTCACAAAAAAGACAATATTTTTGAAATATTTTGAAAATATTTTGAAAAAAATATTTTCAGATATGGAATGAGGAAGTAGAGCATATTGATGAATAACTTTAAAAAAATTTTAAATGCTATAATAAAAACAAACAAAAAAAAACCAGGGCAAAATAATAAAGTGGATAACTTCATCCTGTTTAGTCCTAATTTACATAACCTGTAAATTAGAAATGCCTCTACTAATAGTAGCCACCTCATGAGATTGTTGCTGTGTTAAATGTGGCAATTAATTGAATTGTTTAATACAATGCCTATAATCATAAATATTGTTAAGAGTACTTATATTTTGTATTATTAATTATTTTTGGCTCTTATCTATAGTCATTGACAATAACCACCAAAGGAAAATATATTTCTGTGAAAAATTTGAGAGGTTGTGGGAGGCCTGCTATACTTGGGTTTTGTAGGAACATGAGTTTTAATGACAGAAAGCTCTCAAATAGAAGGTGCAAGGATGAGAGGAGAGAAGCACATTCTCTGAGTGTTATGCTAAGAGAAAATTTTGTTTACCCACTTGGCAGAGAAAAAGGAGAAAAACCATAAAAGGCTTCTTGATACATCATGCCTTTCTCTACAAGAAATTAGATAATTTGGGCTTAATTTTATTGCAAAAAATAAAAATAATAATGAAACAATTATATAGAAATGTAAATACAATCCTCATCTCACACACCTGTTCACTATTTAGGTATCCTTGAGAGGATACGTTAGAACAAAGAGTTGTCAGTACCATTATGAGAAATGCAAAAGACTGATGGAAATTTTTCTCCTAACAGATAAAGTGAAGGGTCTTATAAATCTCGTTAAGAGCACATTGAGTCAGGGTGCTCTGTTGGCTGAGATAATGGTCTTGGAGAATCCAGCAATTTTTTTTCACTGTGATGTGTTTTTAAATAAAGTGTACATTTGCCTCAACAAGTGAGCAGGTTTCTTTCATGACCTAGTCCGGGTCTGGTAGAGGTTCCTGAGTAATTTGGGTTTATGTTGGTCTCTGTATGTTATTTCTTGTTGCACCTAAGCAGTGTTATAGAGTCACAACACCCATCACTACAGCAAGCTACACAGAAAACCTGGTGGCACTGGGGGCAGCACCCACGCTACTTGAAAACTGACTGAGTCTTGGGATCAGAATCGTGCTTAGACCAGGAAAGCAAGACCTTTTCCTTAGGCCCTGTGCCTCAGGAATTCCATAGTTTGAAGAACCCTCCCCAATATTTTATGCCCCGCACCAGTACCTGGGACCAGACTAATTAAGCAGTGACATCTAAGCGGTACACTAAAAGACCAAACCTGTTTTCCTCATGATGCCAGATAATAAATGCACATACTTGAATTTATCAAATGCCCCCATTCTTGGCTGGAAACAGCCAAAACCAGCAGTGCTGTCTGTGTGGAGTATCCTGAGCCCAGACTGTGACTAATTTGGTGCCATCTCCACATCCACTTTGGTACAAATATTTAACACATATAAATATAGCTTTATCATTTTTTACAAATGTATTGGTAATAAAATATAAAGATAACTTTAAACTATGAATAATTTGTTTTACTTAGAAAACATTATTTTAAAAGCAAAAGAAGTATTTGAAAAGAACATGTGGTTCAATTATTTAACAGAGTGTAGACAATACCATTTTCACTAATATATCAATTTAAAATTCAGATAAATATTTTTTATTATTATTCACTATAATAATGTTTAGTTTTTTTAATCCACATAATTTTAATAGGTAATAGTGACTTCCAAAATTAGGTTTGCCAAATTACAATACCACGTCAATGTTCTTAATATCCTTAAAGCTATACTTCAAAGGAAAAAAAAAATTAATATTCTAGATTAAAAATAAAAGTAGAATTTTTTTTGTAACTTCATTGAGAGTATGAATATTCTATGCAAATTAAAATAAAATGTAAAAACTTTACAGAGGATGGGACGATGACATTTACGGAGGACTTCGATTAACTATGCTTTTTCTTTTTTCTTTTCTCCCCTGGGTTGCCACTTAAGCTCAAATGAACCATATTGATTATAAAAAGGTATATCTTGTACTTGACTGTGGTAACATAGTTTATGAGTGGAAAAGTCCCAGGATATGATATTTATTCTTGCTGAGTTGCAGAATATAACAGCATGATGCAAAATATATCTCAGTAAGTTATGAAATATGCATATTTAGCTTTTTTGAAGTTTTTCATATGAAAGTTTCAGGAGTCTGGGAGGAAGTATTTTCAGTGCTCAGGAGGTTGTGATCACAGCTGCTTTGCAGTAGAGTAATAGCCAAATTAGCAATTTTTTTCTCTGCTACAAAGAAGCAGCATCACCAGTTTATGATCAACTGATTGATAGGACAATGGATGTTGTAGCATAGGCACAGTATCTAGCATTTATGCTTCACAAGTAATCTACAGAAACCAAGATGTAAGATAAATAAAATGTAATTTTTCTTAACTGTCCATTGGAATATGTTAAACATTGAGCTTTACACTGTGACATCTTTGTTGTTTTTGTTTTATCTTTGGTTTTGCTCATTTGGGGTAGTTATTCCAGGATAGTTAAAAAGCTGCTGATGTTCCACACTAAACACTAGTTGAAAAATGTAACTGACAGACGATCTGCTGAGATAACATATTGGTTCTCTGTTTCCTCTATTGCTGTTCTATATTTTTGGTGCTTTCACATGAAAAGAGGATACTATTTTGCTAAATAACCAATTTTCTATTTCTATTTATTTTCTCTCATTTTATAATTTTGCTAAGAATGCATCACAGAAAAGGGAATATCTTGAAACTAATTTCTCAAAAGTATTTTTTTAAGAAAAGGTAATTAGTTGTCACAAATGCCATTGATAAAATAAAGATGAGGATAGAGAATTATTTTCTATTAGCAATTTGGAGGTGACTGGTGAAGAGATATATATATATATATATATATATATATATATATATATATATATATATATTTATATGTTATTGTTTTTTGAGACAGTGTCTGTCTGTCACCCAGGTTAGAGTGAGGTGGCCAAATCACAGTTCACTGTAGCCTTGACTGCCCTGGGCTCAAGCGGTCCTCCCATCTCAACCTCCTAAAGAGCTGGGACTATAGGCATGTGCCACCACACCTGGCTAATTTTTGTATTTATAGTAGAGACGAGGTTTCTCATGTTGCCCAGGCTGGTCTCGAACTCCTGGGCTGAAGCAATCCACCACCCCAGGCCTTCCAAAATGCTGGGACTGCAGGTGTGAGCCACTGTGCCCAGCTTTGTGAAAATAATTTTGATAGAGTGTTTGGTAAAAGAATGACTAGAGAAAAAATAGATGGAGTAGAATTGTAGTAATGGAGCAATCAACAATTAATGTTGGGAAAGGGGAGAGGGTAAATGTAACAGATGGAGTATATTGCAGAATCAAAGCAGTTTTGTTTACATAAACTGATAATAACATGACTATCAGGATCCACGCAAATACACAGACTTGTAGATATTAAGGTTGAGGTTCTAGAAAAGACCTCCCAATTATTTGCTCCCACACATAGTCTAGAGAGATTGAGAAGGAGGTAGAGATTTTGGTAAAATCTGAAAGCAACAAAAATTCTGTCTCTGAGTCTAGGCAAACATTTTCCTCCTTTTGTTAAACAATACTGAAACCAAACTTAAATAATTTAGCTTCTCATTCCAGGAAATTCTTGCTCAGAAAGACAAGACTAATACAGAGCTTACTTCTCAGAACTAACATTCTGCTCAATGATTCTTTCAGGACCCTCACCTTACTGTGCCAAGCTATTCAACATTATTATATGATAAACTCTGTCAAATTAAAACCAGTGCCTTTCTTTACGAAGTCCACTTCAAAATCACTCTGGCCCGTCCAGAAAAGTCTTTCCTAATTTCCCTGTTTTGATATACTACCAAGATTCTGTGAAGGGGGTGCTGTCCCTCTCCCTAGTAGGTTTGAATACCACAGCTTTGCTTGACTTTTTTTTTTTTTTTTTTTTTTTTTTCTGGTGAGCATTTGAGGAAAGACACTGGTAAATTTACAGGACCCTAAGCTTTGCAATGAAATTGTGCTCTTCCCCAAAGGAGGACCATTGATTTTCTTAGGAAGTCTCCTGGTGTGATGCATATCTACTATAGTTTCAGCTGGGTACTTTAGAGCACTACTAAGGTTGTTTATTACCAGACTCCTTTAAATAAGTAGTGAGGATGATCAGGATAACAGGGAGTATTTGTCCATTCCTGCACTGCTATAAAGATAAACCCAAGACTGAGTAATTTAGAAAGAAAAAAGTATTAATTGGCTCACAGTTCTGTGGGCTGTACAGCTTCTGCTTCTGGGGAGGCCTTAGGAAACTTACAGTCATGGCAGAAGTTGATGGGGAAGCAGGCACATCTTTACAAGGCCAACAGGAGAGAGAAAGAGAGTGAAGGGGGAGGTGCTACATACTTTTAAACAATCAGATCTCATGAGAATTGTATCACAAGACAGCACTAGAGGGATGGCAGCAAGTCATTGGAAACCACCGCCATGATCCAGTCACCTCCCACCAGACCCCACCTCCAACATCAGGAATTATAATTCAACAAGAGTTTGGGGTGAGGACACAGAACTAAACTATATCATAGGGTTACTTGTCTCACTGTAGTCCCTCCTGATCCTAATACTCTGAAGCTTCTCATCAGGCGCATGTATTATGCAGATTTTTGAGAAACCATGCAATGTTTGGTAACAATACAAAATATATTTTCTGAGCAGAGTAGCTTTAAGGAAGGATAAAAGCTTTGAAGTTTTCATTGGCAATCTCCCCTAAAGAAGTGTACAAGTTTCTATATTTCATTTTAGCTCAGCCAATCTAGAGGAGAAATGCTTATGGAAAAATAGTTCTGTTCACTTAGTAAGTTGTTTTAGTTGCATTAAAATAAAACAAAACGTAAAACTAGAGCTTGGGATTGGGGTCGAGCTGGCTGAGTCTTGGATTACTGTAATAACTGGAAATATTTTTTCATATTATGAAAGCTGTCACTTATACAATGTATTGGGCTTTTATAATAAGAAAATATAAAATTACAAGGGATAAATATCTAGAAATTGTCCCAGATATTTTGAAGGAGCCTAGACAAGTGATTGATTCTGAAGATTAACTTTATTACTCTACAGAAAATCTCCTTAGAATTATCTCCATTGTGCAGAAGTGAAGGAATACAAAGCCAAGCATGCCTGACAGCACAGCAGAAAAAGAAAATTCAGCATGTCACAGAGATTCTGTCTGTTATATGAGTAAGATCAGCCTTGTGAATCAAGATGCTGGTACTGATATTTTTTTCAGGTGAACACTAAATTTAATGGCATTAAAAATATTAATCAAACTAGACATAACAAAAATGGTAGAGACCTGCTAACAAGGAGTTGTAAGATTTCTTCTACATATGTGTTCATTCCAGACCCAGTAACACCATTAATACTGGAGAGCTGCTGCATTATATTGAGCATATCAATTTATGTCATGAATGATGACTGCTGCTGCCAGGGTAATATTAGTTGATAAGTCAATTCAGGGAGTAGTATGAGTAGTATGACAATAAGGTTTTGTTTTTGTTTTTGTTTTTACCACTATATTTATTTACTAAATACATATCCAATAGAGTGATGATGTTCTCTTCTACAGCTGGGAAAATCATGGGTGATTATTGGAGGTTAAGTTCTTTTTGTCTTGATGTCAAGGTCACATATGTACTATATCTCACCAGTGGAGATGGTGATACGTCATGTACGTCCATAAGGAGCCAGATCATCGTTTTCCTGAAGAAATAAGATTTCACTTAAAAATTTGAAAAAGTATGTACCACTCTCTTACTAAGTGTGACCCCCTGAAAGTGAGATGATGACTTCAAAAGACAGGGAATCTATTACATAGGCCTAAGAGTCATTACAACTTTTTTCATTGTGAATGGGGTGTATGGTAGAATTGTAGAACCCTGGAGACGATAAGTAAGTTATCCTATCATTGTGTATGACAACCAGAAGTCATTGTGAAATTTTAAAGAAGCCTCAAAAGTTGTATCTATGAGGTATCCTGACTAATATATAATTTTAGCCAGGATCTGGATGAAAAAGAAAATATGCAGAAATTTGTCAGTGTGTGAACACTTGCAGTTCTATCAAGTCACATAGACTTCAGGTTTTTTCTCTCCATTCTAAAAATTTGAGGTATCTGTGAATTTTATCAGCTAGTGAAGCCATTGCAGATTATGACTGTATTCATCCTTTATATGTTCTGTTAGAAAATTCCTTGGATTAGCCACTTATGGACCTAATGGTGCCTGCTGCATTTAGGCGTAATTGGCAAGGAATAACTAGAAAATCATATATTGGGATTGGCAATAGCTAGGAAGAGCATTCAATGTTTAGGTGGCATTAAGTACGTTTACATATCATATAGATCACGAGATAGAAGTTGTCATTCAATGCCTTCATATCTATACTAGTCACCTATTAAGGACAATAGCACTTTATTATACTGAAACCATTATATTGATTCACCATGGGAGTGGTAGGGAGTTGAATAAATTGTAAGCTGGTCAAGATTTATATGGTAATATGCTCAACCCACCTTGAGCCCCATGCCCACATATATGGAACAAGGTAAGGTTCTGTAAGTGTCGTTATATAATCTTAATATGTCCAGTAAATTTTTTACTGGGTATTCAAGAATTTCATGTTACTTTTGTAACCATACTGGTTTTAGGCTTTGCTCTTTGAGTTACCAGTGATATGGTTGTGCAATTCTAAGCATATTCTAGAAGCTATTCTGTATTGATAGTTCAGTTTTCAGATGTATATGTGTAACATCAGGTCTAGTTTGTAATTTTATTTTGTACTTTACTTTGTAATGGCATATGCCGTATGATAATGCTTTCAATAGTCTTATATTGTGTGACCTAGAAACTGACTGTACTGCTAGGCCATTGCCAATATCCCATGATTAAAGATACATTTTATCATTTGCCATAGCCAGAATTAAGCCTACTACACAAAATTACCAATACAAAACACCACAGTACTTTATGACTCTTCTGATGTGTTGTTGAGGCATTCTGCTGGATTTTTCCACACCACAAGAATGTTCCATTGGTGAACCTTGTTTTTTTTTTTTTTTTTTTTTTTTTTCCAGATACTAAGTCTTGTAAGTGAAAATCCCCTTAAGTCAGAACTCCTTTAAGTTTAAATGAAGAATTTGCCAATGCCATATATTTTACTACTGGATAAGTACAACTGTGCTAGTAGAGTTGGTTAAATTATCAAGGGATAGGTTTGTTCTTTGGATACAAGATTTCTATTTCATGTTGAGTTTTCTAGGGTTTATCCCACCTTATGGGATTTTGGCTTGAAAAATACTCCTGTCAATGTTGACATATTGAATGAGGGAAACATTTTTCCTGTGGTGAAGTAATATTTTTCCACTAAGCCCAAGGAAAAGATTAAAAGTTAATGAAAAAAATGTATGTAATTTTCAGAAGTAGAAAGAGCACTTAAGTTCAAAAACTTGGACAGATTCATGACATGTTAATTTTGTTAGCTGAGACTGCATGAGATACGTTACAATATGCCAATTTTCTTCATGGTGCCACCATCAGAATGTCATCAATATGATGGAATGTTTGAATCTCATCAGAAGTCCACTTTGGGGTTGGTTTTTCTGAAATATTAAGGAATTTTTACTGAGAGATATCCTCATAGGAATAAAGACAATTTTCTTTCTGTCATGGAAGAATGGACTAATATTCATCTTTTATTGAGAAATTGGGAAAAATAAAGGTATTGACAATATATGATGCCACATTTAATAGCTAGTTAGTATATTTCGTTTGGTTCCAATGGTAGAAAAAGTAATGGCCTCCTAATTATGTCACTGCTTAGTTATTAGAACCACTCCATATTTCACCTTATAGGATGTGGGTGTTTAGTCAAATTAAAGACTTTGATATATGAAAATTATCTTGGTTTATCCTGGATTAGGTGGTCCAGTCTAATCATATAAGCTAATTCATTCTGCAATCAATGATCCAATCCAGTTGTGGAATTTCAAAATTGGTAACCCTTTCCTAAATATGATAAGTGCTTTAACAATTAGGATAGTAACATAAGTGTAAAGTTTATAAGTGAAAAACATTACAGACCTATTATAACGTTTTCATCACTGGGAAAATATCAAAAGTACTTAATACAAATTGCATTATTTATTTATACTTAATATTATACCTCAATATGAAGGTAATCCAATCATTTATTAGTATATATCGACAAAGTGCATGCCATAATTTTTGTCCCTGAATGATAACTACATTGGTTACACTAAATGATATTCAAATAATTAAATGTATCATTTAACATGAACATGTATGCTTATATCAACAAAGCCCTAATAAGCATATATGAGCTGGAACATTTTTATTATCCACCCTTATATATTTGCTCAGCAGAGTACAAGGCCTATAACAATAGAGAGTTCATTGGTACTTCTTTCTCGAATTTCAAATTGGACAGTAAGACGCACAGATAAATAATTGCAATGTACTATGAGCCTAAATATGATAAAAAACACTAAACAAAATGACAATTGACAAAAGGATATTAACAAGGAGATATGAGGAAAGTTCCATAAGAGGACTTTTGAGAAAGTGCTGGTTTTTATTCTCTTTCTATTCCAAATTATCTACATCTCCTGGGTCAAGTTCTCACTGGACCAGGAAGGAAGGTGCGTGAGAATGAGGGATGGCATCCACAGGGAACTGAGCACATGCTCGCTATTTCAGATTCTGCCCTGAGGCCCAGCAGCCCACAGACCAGCATCAGAGAGCTCATGGAGGAAGATCAGAAAGCAGCAGAATATTCTCAAGTCCACAGAAATAATTTTGATGGATGCATCTGTAATCAGCAGAAAGCAAGGCATTATTTAAATTAGTAAGCACATACTGCCTGCTTCTGATAGAAAGAGTTCAAGTAAAGCATGGTTCAGATATAATTCTTCCTCAATCTCCAGGGATATAATTGTGGCCACTGTGCCAAGACATAAGTGGGAGAAACTACTGCATTTTTTGAGACTTGTCATAGGGTAATCCAACAAGGAGATCCCTATTAGGAAAAAAAAAAAACTAACAATTGGTCTAAGTCCACAGAGATTAATAATTAATCAAATCAGAAGAGGAGGAAACAAATTAAAAATAAACTGAAGAGGACAAAATTAAGAAGATTCAAACAAAATACACTTTTTTTGTTTTGATTCAAAGCATATGATTTTTTAAAAACCAATACTTAATGTGAAGTAATATATGGTTGTTTATTATTAAGTCCCAAATTTGTGACCCAGAAGATCAAGAACAGATGTGTTCGAGCACAGAACCACAGTATAATAAGTTGTAAATTATGAGGGAAGCGATAGGAGAAATATAGAATACAGAACAAAACATTTCTAAAAAGTCAATAACATGAGTTCCGAAATAAAAAATAGAAACAAATAAAAGAGCAGATAAAAATACAAAACTGAGAAGAAAATTATTTCAACTAAAAACAGTTTTGAATCTGCAGTCAAAAGGTCTTCCTGAGATTCTAGAGAACTTATCTGAAAACATGCACATGAAAAATATAGAGAAACAAATCTTCAATTCAAATGACAGAAAAAAAATAAGATTCTAATAAAATGTTAAAATATGTCAAATACAATATATAAGACTGCAATTTGGTTTCTCATTTGCAAAACTAGATATGGAAGAATGTGAAAGAGTATTACAAGGCTTCTATAAGACATATACTCTCACTCCAAAATCCTACAAAAATATAGATGATGGGAAGGGGCAAAATAATTTTTTTGTTGTTGTTTGTTTGTTTGTTTGCTATACACCCTGTGTTATATAAAGACAGATTGAATAGGTGACATGGAATGTGGGATAAAGTGTCTTGGCAGTAGAACTAGTGTGGCTTAATAGGCAAAGTAGTGGGTATCTTGTTTGTAAAGGCAATAAACAAATCTGTGTCTTCTATGAGTCATAAAAAAAATCATGAATAAAATAAGAAAGCATAATAGAGCTTTTCAAAGTAACAAACAGAAATAAATGAATAGCTATTTCAGTAACAAATGAAAATGATGAAGAGTGGCAACAATTACTAAAATAGTTAAAAAATGCAACATTAGAACAAATAAATATAATTTTTAAAATTACCCATCATTACATTTGGCATGTATTGACTCTTGTTAAAATATAAAGAATGCCAAATTGTTCAAAAGTAAAAATGGAAAAACTATGTTTATTTATTTATTTAGCATAATAAACATATAAAACAATGTCATCTAAAAAGTGTTACAATACAAATTTATGGAAAATGATGCCAGGTAATACAAAAAGGCAGTAGTAACAATATGAGAACAATATAGAATATGAATTAAAACATAACATCAAATTCATAGGTATATTATATATGACAATTTCAATTTTGCAATAACTTGTTTTATGTGAGAAAATTGAATGTCTACTTTGAACAAACAGGAAAGATGGCATTGCAGTTATGATTGCAAGTTTAATTTGAATTTCTAAAATATAAAAAGTTTAGTATGTATAAACAGTGTTTTCAAACTTTAACAAATTAATAAGTCATTAACTTCTTAATGATTATGCTTTCTAATGTGTGTGTGTGTGTGTGTGTGTGTGTTTATTTGATGTTACAAATGATCTATGTACTTAGCCACAAATATTTGTAATCTTGAATGACAGGTAATACATGATTTCCTAAAAAAAAAGAGTTACATAAATTAAATGGGAAACTGTAATACACTAATTTAAATAGAGATTGGAAAACTGGTTAGAGATTTACATGTAAAAATTTACAGGATCAGATGGTAAACAGGTAACCTTAAAAGAATTTATAATTCAAATGCCACTTAAAATTATTCCAGGACTACAAAAGAGATTAAATTAGCAAAATTTCTTAAGACAACTCAACACTACCGAAATTTTATATGCACAATAAAAATCAAACTAAGAACCAAATTCTGCTATAAATATTTATACAAAAATTCTCAATAAAATGTTAGCAAAATAAAGTGATAAAAGTGTATAGGCTAATCAATATTTTTAATACAAATGCATTTACAGCATTAAATTATCACAAAATCTATTTTATTAAAGTATAGGGCAATAAATAATATGCCCCTATCCACAGATGTTGAAAGGCAGTTACTAAACCCAGCATTCATACCAGATAATACTCCAGTAATGTTGTAATATTATACAGAGAAATGGCATTCAATAAATTATATTTGTGAAAAAATGCTAAAATACCCAATTTGTCATATTCCCAAAATCCTATTATTTGAAGTCAGGAATTAGACAAGATAACTGTCACCAATCACAAGAGACTTAAAAGCTCTATCTGAAAAAGTAAAGAATAAACACATGAACACACGCACACACACACACGCACGCACACGTGCCCATACACACACAAAACACACATGAAAAATCTCCATGTATGCATTCACATATGTACATATGATTGTACATAAAATATATTTTATATTTTATATTCCACTGATGTATTATATCTTCAATTTTTATAAAATATGCTAATATCTTTTTTGAATTAAGTTGTATTTTTTTCAGTTTTAGTGGTTCATAATTGTTAGATTTAACCATTTGTCAGTGTATACATTACAAAACATCATGTTGTTCATCTTAAATGTATACAATTTTACCTGACAATTTCATATCAATAGAGGTGTAAAATTATGAGCATAATCAAGCTTATTAACATATCCATCACCTGACATAGTTAACTGTTTCCAATAGTGAGAACACTTGGATTCACACTTTTAGCAAATTTTTTTGTGTACATTTAATCATATGTGTTTGAAAGCATACCTTTGAGTTTTTCCACAAATTCATTTTTAAATAATATGGTTATGTAAAAATGTTATGCACTTACATGTTTCATTACAACTTTATGTGAATGGTTACCTGAGTAAAAGTGATATGTACAATTGTTATGGTAAGAAATCTGGGTGTTGGGAGTGAAGAACAATGAAAACAACCAAAAAGGACTACTCAAAACACTTTAGAACATATTATGTGATCCCCTTAACCATTTACATAGCACGTATATATGTCTTTGTATGTCTATGAAAAACTACTAAAATATTTCTGAATTTTAAAAACCTTTTAAAAGGATTATTTGATTTCCATGTTCGTGCATAAGTAGCATTTTTCCAGGTAGAAAAGGATTTGGAAGATATTGCAGGATGAAGAAATCCAAATTGAAAGATAGGTGAGTCAATTTATTCAACAACACTTTCAGTGTAACTTTGTGAATGATGTATTGCTCAGGTATAGGAATGACAATGACGCTTTCACAGAGCTCTTGTTTAGGAAATAATTCAAGCACGAAAAAAATGCAATCACAATAAAGTAAAATAAGTGCTAGCGCACAAGAATAGTGGTAGCACAAGCTATAGAGCTCTCTAACCAACTGCACTATTTACTCATTAAAGAGGAGGAAATATTAAGCAAATTGGGTCAAACTCTTAGCACGTAATTAGTAGATATATTTTCAAAACTGAAGGTGACTGTGTTATGACCCAGTGGTAGACTGAAATTAGGGATGCCTATAGGGGTGTCCTTTATCATTTGTTCTAAGAATTTCTTCCACAATTTGTTGAGTGTTTATTTTACCAGACAATATGCTGAGCATTTCTGGTTAAACGGAAAATGTTTTCCTGCTCCTTTTAACAACATAGTGCTCTCAAAAAGAGATGCATCAGAAACACACAAAAATAAGTGAGCTGCGAAAAGATAACACAGAAATAAATATAATGATAGGAATAATGGTGATGGCCATCAGGTGATGATAAGAGCATTCTATACCGTGGGGTTATTTAATCTGAGGCATAAAGGATGCCAGGTAGCTAAGGTAGTTGAAATTACTGGAAAAAGTATTCTAGGAAGAGAAAACACATGCTCTGTGGTCAGAAGACTTTCTGTGTTAATAAACTGAAAGATATCAGGGTAAATAGAGTATAGTAATTGAAAGAAAGAGGGAAAGATGAGGTAGGAGATTCTGTTAGGGTGTCTAGAGAAACAGAAAGTAGCAATAGGATAAAATCTACACACACACATACACACACACACACAAACACATGTGTGGAGTCCTCGAAAAGTTCATGGAAAATGCATATTAGGAAAAGCTATGCAAGAAATTAAACATTTTTTGGACCAAAATAAAGCCATCATAATTTGTTATAACATATCTGAATAAGATCTAGGTTAAGGCAGTAAGAAGGATAAGAAAACAGTTTGAAAAGAGCCTCTATCGAGCCTTTTGAAAACACTGATCTTTTTTTTTTTTTTTAATTTATTTATTATTATTATACTTTAAGTTGTAGGGTACATGTGCATAACGTGCAGGTTTGTTACATATGTATACTTGTGCCATGTTGCTGTGCTGCACCCATCAACTCGTCATTTACATCAGGTATAACTCCCAATGCAATCCCTCCCCCCTCCCCCCTCCCCATGATAGGCCCCGGTGTGTGATGTTCCCCTTCCTGAGTCCGAGTGATCTCATTGTTCAGTTCCCACCTATGAGTGAGAACATGCGGTGTTTGGTTTTCTGTTCTTGTGATAGTTTGCTAAGAATGATGGTTTCCAGCTGCATCCAAGTCCCTACAAAGGACTCAAACTCATCCTTTTTTATGGCTGCATAGTATTCCATGGTGTATATGTGCCACATTTTCTTAATCCAGTCTGTCACTGATGGACATTTGGGTTGATTCCAAGTCTTTGCTATTGTGAATAGTGCTGCAATAAACATACGTGTGCATGTGTCTTTATAGCAGCATAATTTATAATCCTTTGGGTATATACCCATATTCATGCCATAATTGAAGCGGGCCCATGACAGCAGAAACAATAGCCAACACTATAGACATCTCAACTGGTTCCACTTACACAATTCTGTCTAAAATTAAAGTTGAACAAACTTTCCATTCAATGGATGCCAAAACTGTTGCACTCAGATCAGCTGCAGACAAGAGTCAAGATTTCAATGGAAATGTTAAGCAAGCAGGATCAAGATTCCGAAGCATTTCTCCAAAGAACTGTAACAGGAGTTGAAACATGGCTTTCCCTGTATAATCCTGAATAATCCTGAAGACAAAGCACAAATGAAACAATGCTCTGTGGTAGGAAGCAGTTCAATAGGTAGATGACAGTGGCCCAGTCTAAGTAAAAGCTGACTGGTTAAAAAGCAAAGGTCATGGCAACAGTTTTCCTTGCTTGTTTGTTTAAGATATTGAAACCTCTTGCTTGTTGACTTTCTGGAAGCCCAAGACAAAATAACATCTGCTTATTATGATAGTGCTTTGGGAAAGTTAGTCAAAGCTTTAGCAGAAAAATGCCCAGGAAATCTTGACCAGAGTCCTTCCCCAGCATGACAATGCTCCTGCCCACTCCTCTTATCAAATAAGGGCAATTTTGTGAGAATTTCAATGGAAAATCATTAGACGTGGTATTAGCCATTTTCATGCTACTGATAAAAGACATACCTGAGACTGGGTAATCTATAAAGATAAAAAGGTTTAATGGACTCACAGTTCCGTATTGCTGGGGAGGCCTCACAATCATGATGGAAGTCAAGGAGGAACAAAATCACATCTTACATGGATGGTGGCAGGCAAAGAGAGAATGAGAACCAAGTGAACAGGGAAACCCCTTATAAAGCCATCAGATCTCTGAGACTTATTCACTATCACGAGAAAAGAATGGGGGTAAACCACCCCCATGATTCAGTTATTTTCCACTCGCTCCCTCCCACAACACATGGGAATAATGGGAGCTACAATTCAAGATGAGATTCGGGTGGGGACACAACCAAAGCATATCAGGCACTTATCTTACAGTCATAATTTGTTTTCTTCTGATTTCTTTTTGTCTCTTAATGTTAAATTATCTTTAAAGTTACTCATTATTTTTTAGTTATGTAAAAAAGACTGCATCGACGTGGTTAAATTCTAGATTGCTTAGTATTTTTTTTGTTTGTTTTTTTGTTTTGTTTTGTTTTGTTTTTATTTTTTTTTTAATGCTTAGTATTTTAAGAATGGACCAAATGGCTGGCATCATTACTTACAAAAGTGTGTTGAACTTGATGGAGCTTATATTGATAAATAAAGTTGATATATTTCACTTTTTGTCTTTTAATTCCATTTGTCCATAAACATTTTGAGGTCCTCATGTGTGCATATTGGGGTGTGGGGCGTGCATTATCAGGATCTGCTCACTTAACTATGGAGGCTGAGAAGTCCCACAATTCATCTGCAAGATGGACACTTAAAGCCACTGGTGAAATTCATTCCTGGTCTGGAGGTCTAAAAAGAAAGAGAGTCATTGGTGTAAATCCCAATTTTAGAGAAGGAGATAAAGTGTTCCAGCTCAAGCAATGAGGCATGAAAAATAAACATGGGAATGTTATTACTCCTTTCTCCACCTTTTGTTTTTGCAGGCCCTCAAAAGGTTGGATGATGCCTACCCATATTATAGAGTGAGATCTGCTTTACTGAGTCCACACATTCAAATGCTAATATCATCCAGAAACTCCTTCACAGATATACTCAGAAATAATGTTTAATCTGGGCACGCTGTGGCCTAGTTAAGTTGGCACATAAAATTAAACATCAGAGAGAGACAGGCAGGATATCAGATTACGCAGGGCCTAACAGACCTTTTTAATGAAAGGGCTCCAGGAGTCAAGTTTTCTCATCAAACACAATAGGCAGTGATTACATGGAATTAGATTTATTTTAAATGAGTGGCATCTGTTAGGTTTTTGACCACATGTTAGGCACTTCAATTATATAATCTCAGCATTTAAGTGCATAGAACTAGTCAAGCTAAAATTAAAATACTGATTTTTTGAGATATCTTTGATTCACCTAGCAGGAAATTTGATATTATAGGACCCACATCACAAATATAACTTTTGGAATGCAAATGGAAACACAAACTTCTATCATAATCAATTTGATTAATATTTTTACCACTATTGTTTTTCAGCAACTTATATATAGATGGGAATAAGGTAGAATTGACATAAGATTCATCCATATGCTTGATGCAGAAAATATTTGAGCAAGTTTTCTACAATTGACCAAAGATTAGATGAAGAAATAGGCCACATAAACATGTAATACAAACTAAATTGAGAAATAAATGAGACAGCAAAGAATGGACATTCCTGTGAGGTCATTTATAGATGTGGTGAATATAGGTAAGGGAAATCAGAAAGTATGTGATTCAAATATGGGATATTCAGTTTACAGTCTGATATGCAGCAAGTCTAAATGATGACAAAATCTATGATAGACCATAGGGATGCACTGATAAAGTAAATTCAAGATGGATATTCACCAAGATGAAGGTGTCAAGAATATTAACATAGCAGTGTCTCCAACAATGAATGTAGGATTTGAAATAGGAAGAAAGACAATTCTCCTAGTGATAGGCATCATAAAATAATAGTCAAAGACACAGACAGCCTGAATTTGAATCCTGATTTCAGCACATACTAAGTGGGTGACCTTAGAAAAGTTAACCTCTTTGTGGCTTAATTCTTTCATCTGTTAAATGGGCAGAATAATAGTACATAGTGTATGTAGTTGCTTTGACAATGATGGAATAATGTAAGGGACAAGAGTGTCCAGCCTATAAGGAACCCTATAAAGTGTTAAATACATAAAGAAAGCTTATGAAGCACTTCCAGGAGAGCAGCTAGTTTAGTCTGATTGCAGCAGAGTGAGCAGGTGTGCAGTATTGAGTGTATAAGAAAACACAGTCAGGCTAGGGCTGGAAAAAGCATGTTGATTTCTATTACGAAACATGGGAGAGAGCTAGAGAGAGAGCATGAAGAGGAGGTAAAATAAAATACAGTGTTATCAATCCAAGGGAGAAGAGCTTTTCAAGGACGTGGGTTTTGCTCTTCACTTCCACCGTGAGAAATTATAGAAGCAGAAGCTCTGAAACTTATTTGTCCCTTTTGCTGTTAAAAGCTGCTCTAAGATTTGATGCCAAGCAGTAGTTTTCAAGCTACTGCCTCAAAAAATTATTTACTCCATTAGCTGAATTGTTAAATTTAAAACAAAGCTGCATTTTAGAATATGCTATCATGCAAGTAGTTAAAGTGTATGCATATATGTGTCTCTGTGTGTGTGTGTGTGCACACGCGCACATATTAGTTACATTGGCTTCTCCGTTGATCCTTATCAGACGATACTGGACTTTATTTTGTTACCTAGGTGATAAATGAAACTGAAGTAACATCCAGACAGAATCCTAGTAGTCTTAAAGATATAGTTACTTTATTTAAAAAATAAAATAGAAAGGCAATTTTTTTGACAATAAACTGGGATGAAAGTAGAGGCATGAAAATGTTAAAAATACTCTCACAGCTATATCTTATGGTATGATGTGTTGCCTAGGGATCCTTGCATTAGCAAGTCACAACAGAAAACAATAGAGAAGTGGAGTATATGTTTGGAAATTTTTAAAAAATTAGTAAGTTTGCAGTACTTACCCGATTCACAGGAACCATTCCTATTTAACAGGAGAGGCAGATTACTCAGTTAAAAACCGTGTATAGTAATTGGACTATTATTGTTTTACACAGAAGACTATGTTAAGATGAATAGAATATTTAACTTTTCCTAATTCTACCAAACATGTTGATTGAGATGGATATTTACAAATATTTATAATGTGGTAGAAATATTCTTCCTGACAAATATTAATCTTTCTTCATTTTTTAAAACTTCTATTTTATATTTTTACATCATTGATTGAGGGAACCACATAGTGTGAGAATCTCTGGATATTGCTGACACATGCACAAGTATTCATCATTTCTCCCCACTGCCCAGGTTCAACAGATAATGAATACTAGTTTAGTAGAATCAATTAAATATTTGGTTAAGTATTTATGGATGAAAGGCACATAGGTGGAAGTTGAATTCTCCCTTTATCTTCCAACTTAATTCAGGTATATCCCTCATATTTTACAATGAATACCTCCTTCTTTCCTTTAGGCGATAAGCTTTGTTTTCTCCTGCTCTATTTAAAATACAACTTAAACAGTTTGTGACATTGCATTATAGGGATAGACCCAGAAGGACTTGTGTCTGAAATATGTAGGACTATGTAATAGAAATCTAGTGGAATTTTAAAATACATTGCATTGCAGTTTTCAGAAACAAGATTGGTATGTACTGACATATATTACAACACAGATGAACTCTGAAAACAAGTGAAAAATGACAGTCAAAATATACCAGATATTGTATGATTTCATGTATATGAAATGTCCATAATAGATACATTTACAGATCCATGGCTGCCAGTGACCAGGTTGAAAGGAAACTTAAACTGACTGCTAATAGATATACTGTTTCTTTTGGGGGTGATAAAAATATTCTAAAATTAGATAGTGGTGATGTTCCTACAGCTTTGTGAATATATATTTTTAAAAATCTAACTCATATACTTTAAAAGAGTGAATATTATGGAATGTGAGTTATATCTTTAAGGTATTTAAAAAAAATTTTAAACTATTAACTGCTATTAATCTTATTGTCATTTAACTATTTTAGTGACATATTTGTACATATTTGTACATATTTATGGGGTACATTTGTACATAATTGTACATATTTATGGGGTACATGCTATATTTTAATATATGTATACAATGTATAATGATCAAATTAGGGTAAATAGGATATTGATCCCTTCATATATTCACAATTTCTTTGGTTGAGAACCTTTTAAACCTTTTGTTATAGCTATTTTGAAGTACAACAGAGGGTTTTATGTATGTTATATAAATATAACACATATATTTACAATGTATCCAAACTGCCTTTTAAAATTGTTTATCCTTAAATCTATTTTTGTAATGTTAAAGATAAATAACACTGGATAGGTTAGACAGACAGGGAAGCCTTTCTTCAAGATTATTGAAATAAGAGATTGAACCCAACAAATGAAAGGCTGGGAAGTTTTTAACTACTGGGGTAAGCTAGTAGACAGTCCTGGGGGATGTTAGTGGGGAATATGAATATGCCATCTGTGATTGCTAATTCTGCTCACTGAAGTTAGGCCCCTTCCCTTCCACAGACACTGGTAGGGGCCCTAACTTTCTTGATGATTACCTATTAATGTGATGGTTCTCAGTTCCTTGAGAAATACTTCCGAGTTGTAAAACTGGTGAGACTGGGAGAAGATTTACATTTCAAAGGGGCAGAGAAAGAATGTACAATTCCAAGTTTTTTAAAATGAACACTTGAAGAAAAGAGGTTAGGAACGTATATTCAGGAAGAAAACTAAAGTTTAGTCAAGCTGAAGAGAGTGTTTAAGGTCATCTAGTTCAGGAAGTATTTAAATCCGAATATTTATTGGGCTATTGATGTTTTGCAAATAAGATCAAGAATCATAAACAATTAGGAAGAATTCCATTGTCTTAGTGTCTGGTTGTGGGTAATTTTTCTCTGAGCTGTTTTGAATACTGACTGAGAAATGACACACTACAAATAAAAATGAAGTAATAAAATGAACTTCACAATAGAGTGCTATTCGGCATAAAAAAAGAATGAGATCCAGTCATTTGCAACAACATGTATGAAACTGGAGATCATTATCTTAAGAGAAATAAGCCAAAAGACACCAAAAGACAAACATCACAGGTTCTCACTTATTTGTGGGATTTAAAAAGTAAAACAATTGAACTTATGAATGTAGAGAGTAGAATTGTTACCAGAGGCTACGAAGGGTAGGAGGGGATGGAAGAGAGTTGAGGATGTTTAATGAGTACAAACATAATAGAAAGAATGAATGAGATCTAATATTTGATAGCACAATAAGGTGACTATAGTCAATAATAATTATATATTATAAAAGAACTTAGAGTGTAATTTGATAGTTTGTAACTCAAAAAATGAATGTTTAAGGTCATGGATACCCATTCTCCATGATTTGCTAATTTTACATTGCATGTCTGTATCAAAATATTTCATATACCCTATAAATACATACATCTACTATGTACCCACAGCAATTAAAAAGAAAAGAAAAATGAATTTCAAATTTGGGAAGATACTGACAAGCAAATTTGAAAAAAATGCAGATGAATTAAGAAAATAAGAGAAGATTAAAAAGCTGTCACTACACAATAACTAATAACTCCTTAAGATATTTTATAAATAAAGGGGAGGAAAAAATAAAGAAGAAGGAAGAGATTGGATGTGACTAGTTTACATAAACTTTAAAATGATCAAATAGTTTAGAGACATGATAGTAAATAATGAATAAATAACATTGGAAAATTTTGTGAGATTTCATTTATTTAATCCAACAACATATATAATTAAATAAAGCTACAAAATATGCAGAGTGAAAGATTTTCAAAGATTACATGAGAGTTTAAAAAGTAATACTCAAATGAGTAGATGGGTAGAAAAATAGATAGAAATATGGATACATGTGTATAGATAGTTAAATATTTGTAAATCAGTTTCTTTTTCCATGCACACATGAGTAAATGCTTTAATTCTTTACCAGAAAATTTTCCCCTGCTTTTACTTTAATCCAAACTATATGTGCATATATCGTTATAGGAAAAATATGCATATATTATTTAATAATAGGCACAGATTTTTATAATACTAAACTTAATACACTGCAGAAAACAAGTGTTTAGTCAATTCTAAATATGCTTAAAAAATCACAGGAATTAAATAAAAATAACACTAGATATCTAAGTTCTCACAACTATTAATTTGCTCCCTGACCATACAATGACAGTAACAATACCAGTAGCCATAGTAGTGGCAGTAATACCATTTATATTACAGGGATCCTAGCATTAATATCAGGTAGATAGAAACAGAATGTCAAAAAATAAAGTCCTGGGTAGATCATTATACTATCTGTCAACCTAATAAAAACAAATTAAACTGTAAAATTACCTAATCTGGTGAAAACTGGGTTGAAATATTTGTATTAGGAAGTGGTAAAGCTTGATAAAGGGTGAAATGTTGTATAAAATTTTACTGTGTAATGCAGAATGTAGCAGATTCATTAGCACTCACCCAGTTTGTCCCAAATTCTCATACTCTTTATCAAATTCATCACACTCCCAACAGCCTTCACCTGCATCTCTTTGTAAGAAAACTTCCCACAGCCTTCCAGAAGCTCTTTTGCTGGTGCTTGAAGAGTCACAGGTACCTGGGAATTCATGTTTCTTCAATAGAAACCAGGTACAATATTCCAATACCCTTCCCTTTATTAAAGCTTACTGGGGATGTGATTCACACTTACCCTAGAACACTTCTACAGAATTGAGCCCAAATTATACATAGTTGGACTTTGCCTGGCCTGATACCACATTCTTGCTTAATTATCTTTCCTACCCTATCCAACTCCTCATTCCTTTACCAGTTTTCCCAGGGAATACTTATAAAAGATCACACTATATGAATTATCATCTCATATTCTTGTGAGAATTTCTGTCTATGATAATAGGCAATCCTTCTATAAAATATCTTGGGCAAATTTCCTGAGAGTGATGTGATTTTATACTGACAATGAGTTTTAACGGTAGAAAAATAATATTTTTAAAAAGTATGAATATTATGAAATAACAAGGAGATTAAAAGGGACTCAGTATGATGATTATTTCATTTTCAAAGACATAGTTTAAATAATAGCAGGTACCTGTTGTAAATACAGATGATGCACTCATTTAAGTTATACCAAAATTGGTTTAGACTTCCTGTTCTGAGTGAATTTATAATTAGATATTTTGATAGAAATCACTACACATCAAGCAATTGAGTTCAATAATAGGCCCAAATATTTTAAGTCTCATTTTATTTTCTATAAATAGCCTTGTCAGATTCTGCCTTTACTGCTGGCAGGTAGAGGTGTGACAAATAACATTAGGTATCTAAAATAGGCAAGTCAGTCTTCTGGGGGATGGGAAATTGGAGATTTTGCTTTCATCATCAGCAGATAAACTGTTAGAAGGAAAATAGGCCAACCATTGTTACAAAGCAGGGAACATTCTGACTTGGATTTTTATAGATATATAACTTAACATTATGCTTACATGAACACACATGAATAAGAACTTTTGGAAAAGAAACAGAACAAATCATTATTATAAAACAAAAACCTCTAAGAAAGACAATGACAGCAGTATTTAAATGTGACGTACTTTCTCCAATAAAAAAAAAATTGTTGTTTCCATGTGTTTTCTATGATAGGGCTAGATATTACTTACAAGAAACATTATTATTGCATAGTAGTTCAGAGCTTGGACTGTGTGTTAAGACATTATAGATCTGTATATAATTATAGATATAACAGAGATCATGATGGTAATCATGATTTTAAGAATTAAAGAAAGAAGAAAGAAATATGAAAGGTGGTCCGACAGTCAAGGACAGTTTTATTTTGGAGAAAACAAACCTGAGAGGGGCTTCTGGCTGAGTTAGGTTAGAGTCTTAACCTTTTACAGGTTAAGAGTTTTTAAGGATTCGAGGTGGAAGAGTTTATCAGAGGCTTGGATTGCTTCTGTGTTTCTTTGCTGTGCTTATCTGGGAGAGAGAGTTTTGTGTCTGTTTCCATATATCTTCCTGCAGCACAGGCATACTCCCTAAGTCTGCCTTTAGCTCCCCTATCTTAGTGTACCTGAAGGGAAAGGAATGTGCTTATTAAGGCCCACTGTTTTACTGGGGCCCATTGTGTGAGGGTAAAGTTTGGCAGTTACCCAAGAGACTTCCCCGCAACCTCCCTCTGTGCCGGAGCTGTCTTATCTGTGTTTTACTGTCTGCTGTTTCTGGCTGCTTGTAGTTAGAAGAGAAGTGATTTCCTTGAAATGCATGAAGCAAGAAAGGGAGCTGGAACTTAAAGTGGCAGTGTTTGTTTGAGACGATGGTGCTTGTGCTCCATCAATGATTGCAATAACAATGAGAAGAGTAATATTTTGACAGTTATCTTTAGAGAAAAAAGCAATAAAGTATGAGATATGGCATTAAGAGTAGAAAAAGACTATATATATTCCATATGTTAGGAAGATTTTACTAAAATGTATATTTGGAGAGTGGGAACTGGGTAGAGTTTGTACATTGGTTGTTAAAAGGTGAACAAAAAAAGGTTATTTTTCTACTATATATTTAAAATAATTTCAGGACTATACTCATGAAGTCATCATAGTGATCATAATGAAGCTTCCAAATATTCCATGTTTCAAAAGGATTATATTAAAAGGTTCTTCATTGGAGTCTTTAAGATGAAAGGACACATGTTTCCACCTGTTTTATTGATTCACTGCCAAGCTGGCAAACAATTTATGCATAAGACCTCCAGAGTAAACTTCAAGATATTCCTTTCAGCCAAGTAGTTCTTTAAAATGATATTTACAATAACGTTTCATATGATCATGTATATTATTCTGTAGACTTAAAAAAAATTTTACATGATACAAAATCATAGCAGCAGACTAGATCTGAAAAATGTTCCTTCCCTTAAGAGCTTTGTAGAGACAAAGAATAATACAGAGGAAAAACAGGCAAAATATAATTAAATAAAGCAATGCCAAATATACTATGGATGAACAGGATTTATATGCCTTTGCTCTTCTGAATGAAAAAATTCTTAAATTTCCAATGGCAAGACAAATTCTATTATTTATCAGTATTATTCAGGTTACAGATCGTATTTACTGGGACTAGATGAAAAAAAGACAAATGATTCACAATTTGGAAGTTAAATAAAAAATGGAAAATGAGAGAATACTGCATTAGTAACATAAAACTTTTCAAGTTCCTAGTACAGTTGGAAAATATTTATAGATCAATAATACTGTTGATATATGCTATATCGTCTTCTACCATTATAAGTGAAGATGCAGAATTATGAAATAATGATATTTATTGGGCATATTTCAAATACATGGAATATATTTGATATATGCTATATATTTTATAATTTATTATGAAGGAATTTTATTTTATATTTCTTATAATTTAATACAAAATATAGTTGAGATAGTTTCCCCATAATTATATCAATGATTTTAAATATTAAACATTTTTAAATTAATCAAGAATTAAATTAGAAATATTAAATGTTTTTTTCAGATATTTTTACATAATAACCTATTGCATATTATTTAAATTATTCCAGGTTTATTTTAATTATTTCTAAACTGCAGTTACCACCTATGATTAAGAGGAGCTGGTACTGGCTTGCTGTTCCACCAGATATAAGTAGAAAATTGGAAAACTACACATAAAACAACTGTTTTCAGCTATTGTACAATAAGGAGTCCTAGAATGTGATCCCTGAGAGTAGAAGTGAAACAAATGTGATAAAGAAAATGACATATTGCATATACATATAACTGTTCAAAGACTTTTACAAAGTAATGAAGAGAGAAAAGGAATATATTAAAAAAATGCAAGTGTATCTTCTAGAGATGAAATTAGGAAAAAAATAATGATGCATTGAATGAACTTAAAAACAGATTAGGTACTTCAAAGAAAAGATTAATGAAGACATCAAAAAGAGTGTATCAAATGGAATATAAGATAGAAAACTTTAAAAATGACAAAGCATCTTCAAACAGTGGGAAAGTAGGTATAAACATATGTCCCATATGTCAAAATATAACAGAATATATACTTTAAGTATGTGCAATTCATTATATGTCATTTATACCTCAATAACCCATGTTAAAATAATATAGAATAAAATACACAAAATTTAAAATTATAAGTAAATGTAGATATGGTAGAAATCAAAATAAGCATAAGCACAGTAAACAATATTAATATATGCATACACACATTTGTATTTTATATATATATACACACATAATATATATATCACACACTAAGAATTTAGTTACCAAAATAATTCTAAATTTGATAAAAATTGTTAACATATATAAGTGTCTCAATCAACTCCAAGCAGGATGAATACCACAAAAATCTGTTTGGCATATCAAAATTGAAATACTAAAAACCAAAGATAGATATAAACCTTAAAAACAGCTAGATGACAAAAAGTATAGGTGTATTGAATGTTAAGAATGACTGCAAGCTTCTCCATAAACACATTGAGAGACAGAAGATCTTGGAATTAAATTTTAAGTAAGAAGGGGTAGCTTCCTTCATTCAACAAAAATATTCTTCAGAATTAAAGCACAACAATTCAATTTTTAAACAGAATGTAAATAATTTGACATCAAGATTACTCTTCAATTATTGTTGGTAAATTCAACTATCCTTTGAGAAATCAATGGGATAAGTAGATAATAAGGATACATGTATCATGAAAAATAATATTAAGACACTTGAACTAATTGATTTTATAAAACATGCTGACCCCAAACAGAAAAATATACATTATTTCCCTAATACCTTATACATTCACCAATCTATTTTATAGTCTAGGTAATAAAGCAAAATACAATATAATTTAAATAATATAAATTATACAGATTATACTCTCTGATCACAAGTTAGATTATAAATCAATAGATTAATATATGTGAAACCACAAAATATTTACAAATTGAACAGACAGATTTTTTAAAAAAACCTCACAAATTAACAAAAACAGTGAAAAAATATGAAAATTTATAAATTAAATGATAAAACACATTTTATAAATTAAATGATAAATCAAAATTTGTACGAACCACTTCATGTCCACAAGGTAACTTGTAATTTTTATTACATTAAAGGGTAGAATATGATAAAATCAATGACTTAAGCCTTCACCATAATTATATTTTAAAAGAACAAATTAATCTCTAAGTAAATATAAGAATGGAAATAGATGCAGAAATTATTGAACAAAATATATAATATATCAATAAAATTAAAAACTGGTTTTAAACATGATCAGTAAAAACAAGAAACCTCTAGATAGGCCGATGAATAAAAATAATGAGAGAACTCAATAATTACCAACATTAAGAATGATATGAAGACATTATTAGAGAACCATAAGCAACTTAGAAAAACTGAACAAATTCCCTCAAACCACTCTTTCTGAAACCTGACAGAAAAATAGAAAACACGAATAGGTTTATATTACTTAAAGAAATGCATTTACAAGTAAAACTCTTTCAAAAGAGATTATAACATGGTTTGCTTCAGTGGTATACCTAAAACCAAAAATAATGATAATAATAATAATCTGTTCTGTATCAATCTGTTAGGAAACAGAAGATGGGACACTTACCAGTTTATTTTCAAGGGCATAATATTAAAACAGTCAAAACATGACAAGAAAAAAATATCTATTTTCCATGAATACATATTCAAAAATTCTTAACTCAAATTTTAATAAATGGAATCAGTAATATATAAAAAGGACAGTGCATCATAATCCTGTGTGGTTTATGCCAGGAATGTAAGGTTGTATTAACAACAGAAAATATGTTAACACACCACATTCATAGAAAAAAACTGGAGTAAATTATTTTATTACTTTAATAGATGCCAAAAACGTATTTTGCAAAATACAATAATTATTTAAGTTATAAATTCCAACAAGAAAGAAATGTTTTTAACGTGATAGAGAACTTCTACAAAGGACTTACATGTATCATAATTAATGACGAAGGACTGAATGAGCACCCCTCCACACCCCTGAGACTGGTAGCGAGGCAAGGATTTTCACACTCATCACTTTTATTCAATTTTGTAATGAATAAAAAGGTAAAATTTTACTCCCTATTTCTCTCCTACAGCCCATGGCAAGCACCATTTCATTTTCTGCTTCTCTGATTTTGACATTTTATATACCTCATATAAGTATAATCATGCATTATTTGTCATTCTATGATTGTCTTATTTATTTGGTATAATGCTCTCAAAGTTCATCCATGTTTTCATATATGAAAAAATTTCCTTCTTTTTGAAGGCTAAATAATATATTATTGTACGTATATACCACATTTTCTTTATTCATTCATCTGTCAGTGGATGTTCAGGTGGTTTCTATTTCTTTGCTATTGTGAATAATGCTACAATAAACATGAAACTGCAGATATCTCTTGAGATACTTATTTTAATTCTTTTGGATAGTCAGAAGTGGGATTGCTGGAACATTTTTAATGTTTTTTTAATAACATTATTAAATATTTTCTAATGTTTTGAAGAAACTTCATAGTTTTCCATGTCAATTGCACCATCTTACATTCCCACCAACACTGTGCAAGGTTTCCAACTTCTCAAAGTCATCAACACTTGTAATCTTTTGTTTTTATTATAATGGCCATCCTAACAAATGTGAGGTATATTATTGTGGTTTTAATTTTCATCAGTCTTCTTTCTACACATTAATAATCAACTATTCAAAATGAAAATTAAGAAAATCCCATTTGCAATAGCATTAATAAGACATAGGAATAAACATACAAAAAGTGAAAGCTACAAAGCTTAGTTGAAAATAATTAGACACAAATAAATGGAAAGACGTACATATTCATGGATTGAAAGACCTGATATTGTTAAAATTTCCATACTGCTTAATACAACCTACAAAGTCAATACAATCACTATCAAAATTCCAAAAACATTTTCATAGAAATAAACAAAAACATTCTAAAATGTGCATAGAACCACAATGGACCCCAAAAACTTGAAAGAAATGAAGCAAAGCTGAGGGCATCATACTTCCTGATTATGAAATATATTGCACAACTACACCACTACAATAATGAAAACAGTATGTACCTGGCATAAACACAAATATATAGACCAATGTAACAGAATAGAGAGGTCAGAAATAAACCCACACATATATGGTCAGCTGATCTTCCACAAGGATGCCAAAAATGCACAATGAGGAAAAGGTAGTCTCTTGAACAAATCGTGTTGGGGGAACTTGATGTCTACACACAAGAGAATGAAATTGGCTTATCTTATGCCATGCACAAAAATTAAAAGGAATTCAAGAAAAATATAAGACATAAAAATGTAAAACACCTGGAGGAAAACAAAAGAAAAAGTTCCATAACCTTGGTGAATTAGGCCATTTTTGCACTGCTATAAAGGTATATTTGAGGTTGGATCATTTATACAGAAAAGAGATCTAATTGGCTCACGTTTCTGCAGGCTGTACAAGCATGGCACTAACATTAGCTTGGCTTCTGGGGAGAGCCCCAGAAAGTTTACAATTGTAGTGAAAGGTGAAAGAGGAAGTAGACAAATCACATGGGAGGAAGAAGAACAAGAAGCCGGGGGAGTTGACACACTTTTAAACAACCAGATTTCAAGTTAACTCTGAACTCACTCTTCACCAGGGGAATGGTGCTAAGGCATTCATGAGGAATATGTGCCCCCGATCTAAACACCTCCTAACAGCCCCTACTTCCAACACTGGGCATTACATTTCAACATGAGATTTGGAAGGGACAAATATCCAAACCATATAAGTTGGTCTTGAAAATAATTTCTTGAATATAATACCAAAATCACAAGCAACCAAAGCAAAAATAGGCAGGTGGAACAATATCAAACTGAAGAGCATCTGTTCCATTAAGGAAATATTCAACAGAGTGAAGCACAATGTATGGAATAGGAAATTTTTTCAAACCATATATATGCTATGGAGTTAATATTCAAAATATGTTAAAAATTCACAAAACTTGATTGCAACAAAAGCTATAATCTAATCAAAAATGGAACAAGGGTTTGAATTTTTTCTAAAGGTTTTGAACATTTTTTTCTAAAGATACAGAAAGAGCCAACAGGAATTTCTATTTTTATGAATAAAATTTAAAATGGTATGTTTTTGGGAATGACTTTGGAACTGAAATGAATAAATAAGCCTTAAGAGATATTTAATAACTGTGTCATCTTGGGAAAATAAAGCTATTTGTTATCAGGAAAATGTAACTTTAAGCCAAAGAAAATTACATGTTATAATTTAAAGACTTACTTACATGTTTATTATGAGTCCATGGGATCAGAATAAATAAACTTAATATTTCAGATCTAGGATTCTAACAATCTTTTAAATATTTCATTTTCTTTTGAAATGTCAAATAATATTACATATCACAAATGGCTTTAGTATTTTAATGATGAAGAGAAAGGAAATCATGCATGACATCATGGAAAGTAAATGTAAATAAATAATACAGGTATCACTCACCATAAAAAAGGAATTTAATATATTTTAGTAATTACAACGGGAGTTTTAGTAATAGAAATCGAGCCAAAGGAATAAAATGTAATAAGGCTGGCTCCATTCTTTTAAGATCATTACATTTTGTAAATCATGTACTTTAAAAAAGAAATAGTTTACATTCAGCTCCATAACCATTTAAAAATTTTTAACTTGACTAAGTTTTTTGTTATACTGTACACATAGACAAGAGAACCTTTTAATTTACCTGAAGCACTAATGTTTCCATCTGTAATGTGGATACATCTTTTGAATAAACAAACTAAAAATAACAATAACAAAACAAAGCACACCATACCTACACACTGCCAAATACACACACACTGAACACTGACACCAAGATAGACCCCAAGATAAACATTAGAATATTTTCTTCTTACTTTATAAATATAAACAGCACAGTTTGTAGAGCCACGATTAAAAAACAAAACAAAACAAACAAACAAAACACACACACACACACACACACACACACAAACAAAGTATTTCCTAATTGAAAGCATGCCTTGAAGGGTTTTAATCCCTCCCTAGATGGGAGGGGCTTTACTTAATGCTCCAATCTATATTAATAATGATGAATTATCTGAATGTTACCCTTGAGTGTTATTTCTTTTTTCAATTTTAATTTAGAGTGGATACCTCCTCATGCCACTGTCCCTCCAGATACATAAAATAAATGTCTCCCTTGCAGTTACAAGCAAATCCCATTTTCTATTGCTACCATTCAATATTTATCAAAAGTTCAGTTGAAAGACAAAATATTTAGGGGCAACTGCTTGAAAGGCAAGTGGGGCACAGGAATTTCACACATTTAGTACTATTACATCTAGCTTAATAGACAAATACTTGAATAATACACTCTCTTGCCTCCACATAAAGTTCAGTAGAACTCGTCCTGAATTTTTTTTGTTTGACCTCTTGTTTTAATCTAAAAAATGATTTGCCTGTCTATCATAAAATGTAACATGATTTATCGAAGAAGTTGAGAATATTAATAAAGGGAATATAAGTTAAATTTGTTCCATTTTAGGGTGATTCATTGGGGTTATCTAGAGTAAATTAAGACTGTTTTATTTTTTTAAAATATTAACATTTTATTTTATATCCTTTCTATTTTTCTATGAATATTTATATATGTATTATTTTTAAAAAGCTACAAAGAATACCATGAGCATAATTTTTAAATTTTTAAATTTTTTATGTTTTTACTTTAAGTTCTGGGATACATGAGCTGAACATGCAGGTTTGTTACATAGGTATACATGTGTCATGGTGGCTTGCTGCACCTATTAACCCATCATCTAGGTTTTAAGCTCCACATGCATTAGTTGTTTGTCTTAATGTTCTCCCTCCCCTTTTCTCCTACCCCCGACAGGTCCCAGTGTGTGATTTTCCCCTCCCTGTGTCCATGTTTTCTCATTGTTCAGCTCCCACTTATGAGTGAGAACATGTGGTATTTAGTTTTCCTTTCTTCTGTTAGTTTGCTGAGAATGATAGTTTCCAGCTTCATCCATGTCCCTGCAAAGGACAGGAACTCATTTTTTTTTAATGGCTGCATATATTCTATGGTGTATATGTGACACATTTTCTTTATCCAGTCTATCATTGATAGGCATTTGGGTTGTTTTCAAGTCTTTGATATTGTAAATAGTGCTGCAATAAACATATGTGTGCATGTATCTTTATAGTATGATTTATAATCCTTTGGGTATATACCCAGTAATGGGATTGCTGGGTTAAATGGCATTTCTGGTTCTAGATCCTTGAGGAATCGTGACACTATTTTCCATAATGGTTGAACTAATTTACATTCCCACCAGCAGTATAAAAGTGTTCCTATTTCTCTGTATCCTTGCCAGCATCTGTGGTTTCCTGACTTTTTAATGATTTCCATTCTAACTGGCATGACATGGTATCTCATTGTGATTTTGATTTGCAATTCTCTAATAACCAGTGATGATGAGCTTTTTTTCATATGTGTGTTGGCCGCATAAATGTCTTCTTTTGAGAAGTGTCTGTTCATATCCTTTGCCTGGGCAAAACTCAACACAGCGTGGTAAAGCAGCTGTGGCCAATTAGGACTGTTTTCTAAAAACCTAGTCAGTTTGTATGCTTCTATTATTTCAGAAACAACAAGGATTATCTTGTTTGACAATAAATGTTTTGAAAGAATGACCCAATCCAATATTTGAACATGTTATTTTTTCCAGTGTGAGAGAAAATACATAATCCTTTAAATATATAATTTATTAAAAACAATAAAATATAAATAAATTTGATATAAAAACTTTGACTTTTTCTAAAGTTTTAATTCATTTGTACCTATACAAGTAATTTGAAATGGTACACAACCATACCAGGCATAAATCCACCATCAAACACTATGGTGCACTCAAAATTAGAGCTATAAATTTCTCATTGTAAAGTAAGTGAAATAATTTGATTAAGTTTTTGATTTATTTTAGGAGAATTTTATTTTTCTTATTTATATGATTTCTGCACTAGATATCTTTAAGAAAATAAAACACTTATTGCTGAATATATTGACAAAAATAATGATACGATTAAAAAACTAGGAAACAATCTTCAAAATAGCCATTTCCTTATTTGGAATGAGACATAAGAAATGTCAAAATAACGAGAACACTGAGCATGGAGCATAAATTTCAGGATTTGATGTTATTTATTGTACTTATATTTATTTTTATTTCTAATATACTCCCTGTTTATATGTCTTTTTATATGTCAATTATACCTCCATAACATGTTTTTTTTAAACATGCAACTAAATTGAGTTTTGCTGTATTTTCTAAGCATTAAATGAAAAAAAAAGTAAAACCAGTAGTGAGTTATTAATTTCCCTAACAAATAATAGAGGCTAACACAAACAGCACATCCAAACAAAGGCACTCATTTGTCTAAACCCACTGATATCTTAAATAAATCAAAAGTTTTGTAATGAGCCCATATTCAAAGTTAACAATTTTTATTTTCCTATAAAAGTCATGGAGATGCTTCCGTTTGGTCATTTCGTGTCATTATTATTATACTTGCTACCAGTTATGGAGAGTTTAGTGAATACCAAGTTCTGTGTGACATACTTTCATTCGAAAAAGAAATTGTACATAAAGGTCCATTTTACAGAATGAGAAATTAAGAATTAAAGTGGTTATGTTTCTAGGTCAATAACACATTTCAAGAAACTGATACACAGAAGTTAAAACATATGTCTTTATCGATGTCCAAGCTTCTGAAGTTTTAATGATACCAAACATGCCTCTAAGTTTGATGTTGTACAACCCTTCAATGTATATGATTTACATAATAAACATAGCCAAGCTAAAAACTAACACAAAATTTACTTACACCATTTTATTATCATTGATATATTTATCAATATTGTTAATTTGCCAAATAAATTGATACATAATTTACCAAATTCATTGAGTATATTGTTGGACCTTATGTTTTTTATCATGAAGATGAAGCAAAATATTGTTTGCTAAATGTTTGATAAATTCTAAAAATAATTTAAATGAGTTTAATATAGTTAAATATATAAATAGTATATAAAAAATATTTATCTGGACTTCCAGTCTAACAGAAATTACTAAGACACACATTTTTCTACTCCATACCAGGCCATTATAAACTGTCTACATTTATGTGCCTGGTAACAACTTTTTAGTCAGCAATGGACAGCATATATGATGATTATCACATAAGATTATAATGGATCTGAAAATGTCTCATCCTCTAGTGATTCTGTAGCTGTAGCTGTTACAATGCTGTAGTACACATTACTTAGGTATTTGTGATGCTGGTGTAAATAAACCTGCTGCAGTACTGTGCTGCAAGTCATAAAAGTATAGCATATACAATTGTGTGCAGTACCTAATACTTGATGATAATAAATGACTATGTTACTGTTTCTGTATTTGCTGTACTATATTTTATTATTAATTTAGAGTGTGCTCCTTCTACTTATTAAAAAAAAAAAAGTTAACCATAGGGCTCAGGCAGGTCCTTCCAGAGATATTCCAGAAGAAGACATTGTCATCATAGGAGATGACAGCTCCATGCACGTTACTACTCCTGAAGACCTTCCAGTGAGACAAGATGGGTAATAGAAGACAGTTATATTCATGATCTTGATCCTGTGTAGGTCTAGGCTAATGTACACGTTTGTGTCTCAGTTTTTTAACAATGAAGTTTAAAAAGTTAAAAAAATTAAAAACAGAAAAAGTTTATAGATAAGGATATAAAGAAAATAAAGAAAATACTTTTGTATAGTTGTACAATGTTTGTCTTTTAAACCGTTATTGCAAGATTCTCAAAAAATTAAAAAAATTAAAGTTAATAAGTTTAAAAAATTACAGTAAGCTAAGATTGATATTATTGAAGAAAAGTTTGTTTTATCAATTTAGTGTGGCCTAAGTATACAGTGTTTATAAAGTCTACAGTAGTGCACAGTAATGTCCAATGTCTTCACATTCACTCACCACTCACTCAGTGACTCATGGAGAGCAATTTTCAGTCCTGCAAGCTCTATTCATTGTTAAGTTCCCTGTATAGATGGACCATATTTTATCTTTATACTATATTTCTACTGTACCTTTTCTATGTTTAGATATGTTTAGATACACAGACACTTACCATTGTGTTACACTTGTCTATAGTATTTGATAAAGTAACATGTTGTACAGGTTTGCAGCCTAGGAGCAATAAACTATATTACATAACTAGGTGTATAGTAGGCTATACCATCTTGATTTGTGTAAGTACACTCTATGTTGTTTTCACATGACAACATTGCCTAATGATACCTTTTTCAAAACATATCCCTATCGGTAAGAATTTCATAACTATAGTTACAAAGATATAAGTTTGAATTATTCAAAAAAATGTATATATTCACGATACTTATGCAAGATAATTATTTTTCTTCTCATGTGATGAGATCAAATACCTATGTGATGGATCAGGGAGCTAGTAGATACTAATTATCTAACTTAATTTCTGAAACATAATGTGCAAATAATGATAGATTAATTTCCCTCTTCTTTGAGACATTAATGCTCATAGTGAACACTTTTAAAAACATATAATAACTTGTATTAACGTTATTTCTCATTTATGTTGACATCAATTAAAATATAGTTACTATTATTTTTATATAATATTTACAAAGTGAGATTCATATATTCTTGAATGACATTGGAAGGTTATAGTAACACTTTATCTTATATTCTCTAATTTTATACATACAAAAATAATATAGACATAGCTTTAAATCACATGCATAGGTCATTTTCATATACAAGTTCATGGAAATTAGCATGGCAACAGTTCTAGAAGGTCTCTGACTAAAAATTTTTAAAAATCATTCAATTACTTTACAATGTAAAACAATATAAACATAATGAAAATACATTTTTATATTATATTGGTCATTTAAAAAATAATTTTCCAAGAAATACATTAAAAAAATAAAGAATGCATTAAGTTTTACGTAAAATTTTTAAAAAGGAGCCAACAAACATTTCTCAAGCAGCAATTCAAGACAATGCACAAGTCAGGACAAATATATCCTTAATAATATATATTATGCCTTGCCAAAACTTCATTAGAAATATTTCATTTACTAAAGTTATTATTTGCACATCATAGTTTTATATTTATATGTTAATACTTTAATATTATATTTCAAAATGAAAATACATTTCTGTTTTTGTTTCTCAGAGACTGAATTATTCACAGATCCTTAAATGAATACAAATCATTTTCTGTTTTCTTCAAATATTACTTGCTACTATTAAACCAGTCACAAAGCAGTGAATTCAGGTGGTGATAAACTCAGTAAGAAATTGCCCTCAAATTATAATTTCGCTAGACCTTAAGTGGTAATTACCACTGCAATATCAGCATTACTGGCAAAGATAATTTAGTTTTCCTATTGTCCTTATATCAGAATGACCCTTTATAATATCATCTTCTGTATGTAGGAAGATATTTTCATGAGTTGACGTTTATGGCACATTTAAGAATAAGCTGTTTAAAGCACAAAGCAATTGATTTCTACAAAATGATTGAGACTGGAATTATACTGAATTAAAGTCATTAATAGGAACAGTTTTGCAGAGTACATATTTTTAAATAGATTTAACCAATTTACAAAACAGTTATTAAAATATATTTTCATATTAGATAAAGTGAGTCTAGAATTATAGACTATAGGTAAGTTTATTCTTCTCATTTTAAATTATATTGACCATGTGCTTTGTAAAAGAAACAAGCAATGTATAAAAACTATTCCTACCAAATCTGTGAGATGAGTCCAGACTAATATTTGAGAGAATTTTCAAGACAAATTAACATACTTTGTAATAAAATGAAATGCTGAACAACCTAACAGAAAAAAAGATAATTATATTTGAGTTAGAGATATTCATTTATTGCTTAAATGGTAGAGAAACAGAATATTTAATGTTGTTTCTGAATTTGGTTTTCTTTCTGATATATTGTGCAGGTTTTGGACAATTTACTTAAGAGCATTTTCTCCAAGAACTTGAAATTGGGAGGGTGAAATACCTTAGAGAGTAGAAAACAAAACTGCTTTGTTAGAAGTTTACGTCTTATGTAGGTTTTATCCCTCTAGATTATATTTTCCACCGTTTGTGTTATCTGTCTGATTTCACTCTCTGTATCTTGGGGCCTGGTTAGATGATTTCTCTCTATTTTTGCTCTCTCTGTTTTTGGCTGGGTCTTAAATTTCCTCCTACGAATTGCTAAGATAGCTTCTTTCCTGTATCACAAGATCTTTAACCCATCTCTATCTCCCTTTAGTTTGTGTTCTGCCTATAGTGTTTTTCCCACAGTGCTTTAACTTTGTCTGGCTTCCTCTTGTCTGCTTTTTCTCAGGATCTTTCACATTGTCTATTATATCATATGGATCTATGCTAGGATTTCTGAACTTTGGTAATATTGACATTTTGGACTAGATTTTTTGTTTTTATGTTTTGGGCAGAGCTGGGCATGTGCAACAAGTTATATTACTTACAGATAGGCACCAGGGACAAAGGAAGCTAGGATTTATTGCCAGCTGGTACCCCAAGAAAGCTTCTCCAGGGCAGATGGAGTCTCGACTGTGTGCATGCCCCTTGCCACACAGCTGAGGGACCCGAAAAGGCAGTCCTCCCTGGGTTATATACCTCAGGGGTGAAGCGGTTCACTGGACAAAACTTTGAAGCGCATCCTGATTCCAGAGGACACAGGAAAATCCCCAGGCTGTACTAGACAGTTACTCTCTACCTCAGAATATTGTATTTCCAGTCCATTTTGGGATGATTCTTTAGAACTACAAGCAAGAAAGTGGGAGAACTGGGTCAGTCCAAGGACATCCAGAGAAATGTCCTGATGTCACTACTAAAATAATTTTGTTCAAAAACTGTATCTGGAAGTTCTAGATATTTTACTAATAGTAAAATATCTTAGTCAAAAATTAGGTTAAAATGAGTGTTTCTGTTTATGTAATAGGTAGCAGTCGTATGGCAAAATCTAACAGGCATTTCTCTAAGAATTACCACGTCCCATTTACTATTCTGGTCCAGCACACATTAAACTAGAAACACCTAATGAACTAGAGCTGCTGAATTTTATTGATTACAATTTCACAAAAGGACTATTAAAGCTGATTAAAGATATTTAGATGAATTGGACCATAAAAACAGGTTTCTCTCTTCTATTTCTGGAAATTCGGGAGATTAGATATGCTGAATGACCTTTTGGATTGTCACAACTAAATGTATAACATAATATTTAAAAACATACTTTAAAATCCAGTGGAAAATGTTCATAAAATTAAGTAATTCACAGATAAAAAAACAAGTCAAAAGTATCAATTCTTAGCAATAAGAGAACACCAAACCACCTTTTGCCCTGAAGCTTTCTGTTTAATATGTGAGAACTTGAGCTGCTTTGACGGTTGCTCTAGCAACTAGGACATGTGATAAAGCTTAATGCCTAAGCAATGCAATGTGATAGGAGATTACCACATTAAATTGAGAATGCAAAGTCTACAATCTAATGAGAATAAAATATAAGCTTTCCTAGATGTTGTTCCCGACTTTAGAACTGTGTAAAAAGGAAAAAATAAATGAAACAAAAACAACAACAAAAAACCAC
The DNA here is from genome assembly GCF_049350105.2 of Macaca mulatta. Classification (NCBI taxonomy): domain Eukaryota; kingdom Metazoa; phylum Chordata; class Mammalia; order Primates; family Cercopithecidae; genus Macaca; species Macaca mulatta. The sequence goes on from NC_133422.1 coordinate 63,132,110, forward strand.
AATCTCACAATTAGCAATCCACCACGAGCATGGGACCAGAAGGGTTTGGATTTTGGCTCTTTAAAAAATGTTTGGACTATCATCTCAAATCAGGAAGTACAAAATTCTAAATAATCCAATGAGCGTTTCCTCTGTCAGCTTTGAAGATGTTTTAGATTTTGGAGCATTTCAGATTTCAGATTTTGGGGTTTGGGATGCTCTTTTCATTAGAGTTATATATAAGAATACAAGGATCTCTAGGCTATTTCTCTATTTTGCAAATTCGCTAGTTGTCACACAATATGTCACAGATAGCCTGAAATCTAATTGTCTTAATGAATATGTGGGCTGGCCAAAAAAATAAAAAAATAAAATAAAATCTCTCTCTCTCTCTCTTTGTATGCGTACACACACACACACATGCACACACACCTATATCAATAGTAAATGCAAAGGGTTTTTATTTAGCTATTTTGCTTGAATGTATATTTCGTCGAACTTTCAACAGAAAGATAAGATGACATTGAACACCTATTTATGAAACTAAAACAAAATCTAGGTATTAAACTACTTTATCACTATTTTCCAAAGCAGAGATTTAAGTACAAAAATAGAAATTTAACTTTTTAATTATGAGGATAATTCACAAGGGAATTAATCAAAAATAACTTGGACCTGAGTCTCACGTGTTTAAATGTTGTCTGGTAACAAAGTCCCAGATTCTAGGAAGGTGAAAAGTCAGCTACATATTGTTTCTTTGGTAAGTGGCAGATTTAATATCATTACTTTATGCCTATATAACACTAATTTCAAATTATCATTACATATTATTTTAAATCCTAAGGTTAATCAATATTAAATCATGATACTGAAAAATTGTTGGCTAAACTTATTATAAATAAAATGTTTGTCTTGATTTATTATATTTTAATAAGTGCTGTTATTACAGAATACAAAATAGAGACTTTGGTACCTTACCTGTTTGATTCAGTATCAGAATTCAGGTTTATGAAGTGAATCTTTATAATTCTACCTTTACATCAATATACTCTAATTGAGATACTTTTTAATTGTAAAAAAAAAATGGTATATGTTATCAAATGGTTCTGGGAATGCCCGGATAATTTGAAAATCATATGAATGTATTTTAAAAATTACTTGAATTTTCAGTGAATGTGTAAAAGGTGTAATACCTGATGTATTTCCAGTTTTCAAATTTTGTAATCTTACTGTATTTTATATTGATATGCTATGTTTATTTTATAATTTTCTTAATTCTATTGGAATTTAAAATGTGCACAGTTGTGAGGTAATGAATGTTTGTTTTGCCAAAGGCTCATGAGAAATTGGGGTTCTACATTACATATAATTAATGTAAGGGTGCTCATTTCATGTATGTTAAGACAAGACTGAATATCAATCTGTAAGTCAAAATTTAAGCTTCTCCTAAGAATATAAATAAATGAAAAATGTCATCAGCATTTATTTAAGATCAAAATCAAGTCCGGGCATGGTAGCTCACGCCTGTAATCCCAGTACTTTGGGAGGCCAAAGCGTGTGGATCATCTTAGGTCAGGAGTTCGAGACCAGCCTGGCCAACATGGTAGAACCGTGTCTCTACTAAAAGTACAAAAATTAGTCAGGCAGGTGGTGGGCACCTGTAATTCCAGCTACTCAAGAGGCTGAGACAGGAGAACTGCTTGAACCTGGGAGGTAGAGATTGCAGTGAGCCAAGATCGCACCACTGCACTCCAGCCTGAGCAACAAGAGAGAGACTCCGTCTCAAAAAATTAATAACAATAATCAGAGATATATATTTAAAAGGGAAAATATTTTTTATCTATCTTAAAACCTTATCAACTTGGATGGGAGCTGGGGATGTATTGCAATGTATAGAAAAAAATAGTAAGTATTATATACAACTTGAATTTAGGAAAGTGTTCTATGAAGACTTTCCCCTCCAGAAGTTATGGAATCCTTGACACTATAATATATACAGTTTTACTCACTTCATCAGAATGACCAACAAGATGGTGAATTTCAACCTAAATATCTGTCAGTAGAAAACACTAGTTGAATAAATCAGGCCTCAGTGATCTGACACCTTAATAATTGTCTATGTGATTGATAGGCTGCTGTTCAAAAGACAGTGAGTTTGCAATTTTTATTTTTTTCCTGAATCTGTTGACTGTGTTTTAGTGTTTACTTTTGCTTTTGTTGCCTGTGCTTTTGGTGAAATATCCAAAAAATCTTGCCAAGTCATGCCAAGTAAAATAATCCACAGAATGAAAAATACCGCATGATCTCACTTATATGTTGAATCTAAAAAAACAAAAACAAAAACAAAAACCCTCAAATGTGTAGAAACAGAATAGAAATGTGGTTACCAGAGGTGGAAGAGCTAGGAGTGGGGGTCAAAGAAAGGAGATGGAAGTCAAGGGTCTAAAGTTTCAGTTATGCAGGATGAATGTCTAGAAATGTACTTCATGAAAACTATTATACAGTATATTGGAAATTTGATAAAAGCAGATTTTAGGTTCTGTTACTACACACAAGAGTATAATAATTAGAGATTATATATGTTAATTTTATTGATTGTTGTAATATGTTCCCTATATATAGTATATAAAAACATGATGTTCTACATTAAATAACACAAAAAAGAAATGAAGACCTCTTTGATTTAAATAGACTAGAGACATGCCAGTATATGATGTTTTAAACTCTAGATGTTAATACAGAGAAGTAAATAGAGGTTATGTTACTTTAAGAAAACAAAACAAAAACACACAAAAAAGCAATAGGGATTAGACCACAAAATATTTCTATGGAAAAACCAGTGATCGTTTCAGCTTCTATTTTAGCTGTTTCCTTTAACCCTTAGAAGATACACTGCTGTTGTGTTAAAGACTCATTCTTATTCTAAATACCTTTATAGAGTAAGTATGGGTTGCCAGGCCTACATGAAAATATACTGTCAGTCTGTTCTTTACATTAGTTGAGACAATGTAAAAAAAAAAAGTTCTAGAGAATAATTTGCCTCACACCAAGTTGTGTGTGATATTCTGTTGATCATCTCCATGGCTGTTTGATGTCACCATCTTTTTGGCATTATATATCTTAGTTCAAGATGGCTCTAGGCCTTTAAAAATAAGAAACTCACAGTCAGCAAGCCACACAGCAAAACTATTCAACTAAACAAGATGCACTTGAATACTGTAAATAGGTGTCATAGTTTTCATGCAGTACATGGCGAGACATGTGTACATTTCTAGACATTTATCCTGCATGATCTAAACTTTGGCTCTTTGACTTCCATCTCTTTCTTTCTTCAACCCCACTCCACCTTCTTTTGATTACCACTTGAATACTGTAAATAGGTACCATCTAGAATCCTGAAATGCAGGAAACTAATACATTTTACCTTCCTGTAGCAGTTTTAACTTAATTGCAAAGAGGGACCACTCTGTGGAATTTATGACTGTGAAGACCAGAACAGAGTCAGGAAAAACAGTGCAGAAATGGAGAACAAATAACCTCAGAAAAATGATAAGAACTGAATCCACTGATCTTATGACAAGAGGACTACTTATGCTATAGTTTGCTGTTGCCCAAAAGGAAGTTCTTCTTTCATTAAATATCTCTAACAGAGATATTGAATAACTATATTACCTGGAAAATATATAATTCAATAAATATAAAGGTAAAAATGTATGCACAGTGTGAAAGGGTATAATAGAAAGAGACAATTCCTTGCATGTAACCAGGAAATCAGTAGTATATGAAATATATTGATAATATATGAAATATAGATACAACCTCTTAAAATCAATAAGACAAATTATAATGAATTGACTAAAACAGGGGCAAAGAATATAAATTAAAAAATAACAGGATAGAAAACATGAATAACAAATGAACATATAATGAGATTCTCAATTTTCCTAGCAATAAGATAGTTAATATTTAAATGATCATCTGTATAGTTTGGACATCCCCTCCCAATCTCATGTTGAGGTGTAATCTCCAATATTGGAGGTAGGGCTGGTAGAATCATGGTGGCTGATTTTTCATGAATGTTTTAGCGCCATCTCCTTGATACTGTCCTCATGATAGTGAGGGTGTTAATGTGAGATCTGGCTGTTTAAAATTGAGTGGCATCTCCCTCTCGCTCTCTCCTGCCCCCACTCTTGTCATCCCTGCTTCACCTTCCACCATGAGTAAAAGCTCCCTGAGGCCTCCCCAGAAACCAAGCAAATACCAGTGCTATGACTCCTGTACAACCTGCAGAACTGCGAGCCAATTAAATGTCTTTTCTTTATAAATTACCCAGTCTCAAGTACTTCTTTACAGCAATGCAACAAGAGTCGAACACAAAAAATTGGTACCAGAAGTGTGGTATTGTTGTAAAGAAACCTGAATGTGGAAGCAACTTTGGAACTGAGTAATGGGCAGAGAGACTTTGGAACAGTTTGGAGGTCTCAGAAGACGGAAGATGAAAGAAAGCTTGTAACTTCTTAGACACTAGTTAAGTGGCTTTTACCAAAATGATGATAAATATGTGGACAGTGAACTCCAGGCTGACCAGGTCTCAGATGGAAATGAAGACTCTATTGGAAACTGGAGTAAATGTCATCCTTGTTATGCCTTAGCAAAGAACTTGGCTGCATTATGTTCATGCCCTGGGGGGATCTGTGGAAGTCTGAATATGAAAGTGATGACTTAGGGTATCTGGTAGAAAAAAATTTCTGTTCAACAAAGCCTTCAAAAAATGACCTACCTGCTTCTAACAGCTTCTATACACATACACACATACACACACACACACACACACATACACACACACACACACACACACACGCACAAATATATATGTTTTTGTTTTTGAGACAGAGTCTCACTCTATCACCTAGACTGGAGTGCAGTGGCATAACCTCGATTCATTTCAACCTCTGCCACCCAGGTTCAAGCAATTCTCCTGTCTCAGCCCTCAAGTAGTTGGGACTACAGGTGCATGCCACTATGCCCAGCTAATTTTTTTTTTTTTTTCATTTTTAGTATAGATAGGGTTTCACCCTATTGGTCAGGCTGGTCTTGAACGCCTGACCTCGGGTGATCCACTCACCTCAGCCTTCCAAAGTGCTGGGATTATAGGTGTGAGCCACCGTGCCTGGCCGGAAGTTATATTTAAAGGGAAAGCAGAGTGTAATAGTTTGGAAAGTTTGCAGCCTTACCATGTGGGAAAAAAAAAAAAAAAAAAAAAAACTTTTGGGGAGAGGATTCCAAGCAGACTTTGGAATAATCACTTGTTAGAGAGATTATAATTACTAAAAAGGATCCAAGTGCAAATAGCCAAGACAATGGGAGAAAGACCTTGAAGGCATTTTAGAGATCTTCAAGGCAGCCCTTTTCATCACAGAGCCAGAGGCCTAAGAGGAAAAACTGGTTTCCTGGGCCAGTCCCACAGTCCGGCTGCCCTGTTCAGGCTTGGGAAACTGCTCCCTGCATCCAGGGCACTATAGCTCCATCACTGGCTCAAAGGGCCCCAGATACAGCTGGGGCCACTGCTTCAGGGTATAAACCATAAACCTTGACAGCCTCTACATGGTGTTAAGCCTGCAGGTACACAGAAAACAAGGGTGACGGAGACTTGGCAGCTAATACCTAGATTTCAGAGAATGGATAAGAAAACCTGGATGCCCAGGCAGAAGTCTGCTGCAGGGACAGACACATAACAGAGATACTCTACTAGGGTAGTGCCGAGATGGAATGTGAGGTAGGAGGCCCCACACAGTGTCCCCACTGGGGCACTTCCTAGTGCACCTGTAGAAAGGAGGACCCTGTTCTTCAGATCCCAGAATGGCAGCTTGCACCCTTCACCTGGAAAAGCCACAGGCACTAAACTTCAATTCATTAGAGCAGCCAAGGGGACCATACTTTGCAAAGCCACAGGTCATGAGAGACCACCTCATGGAGCAGAGTGCCTGAATGTGGGACATGGAGTCAAAGATTATTTTAGAGCTTTGAGATTTAGTGACTGTCCTGCTAGATTTCAGACTCTGTGGGGCCTGCACTGCCTTTCTGTTGGCTGATTTCTCCCTTGGAATGGAAATGTTTAACCAATGACTGTACTCCCATTTTACCTTGTAGGTAAATAATTTGTTTTGATTTTACAAGCTTATAGGTGGAAGGAACAAATCTCTAGATGATATTCGAGGCTTGGAGTTGGAAATTGGGGCTTTTGAGCTAATGCTAGAATCAGTTAAGACTCTGAGGCACTGTTAGGAAGAGATGATTGTATTTTTCAATGGAATAAGAACATGAAATTTAGGAGGCTGGGGTGGAATGATATAGTTTGTACATCCCCTCCAAATATCATGTTGAGATGTAATCCTGTGGTGGAGGTGAGGCCCAGTGTGAGGTGATTGGATCATGGGGGCAAATTTCTCAGGAATGATTTAGTGCCATTCTCTTGGTGCTGTCCTCCTGATAGTAAGTGAGTTTTTGAGAGATATGGCTGTTTAAAAGTGTATGGTATCTTCCCCTACACTCTCTCTTGCTCCCACTCTTGCCACCTGACATGCCTAGTCTTGTTTTGTCTTCCACTATGGGTGAAAGCTTCTCGAGGCCTCCCCAGAAACCAAGTAGATACTGGCACCATGCTTCCTGTATAGCCTACAGAACCATGAGCTAATTAAATCTCTTTTTTTAATAATTTACCCAGAGACATGTACTTCTTTATAGCAATGCAGAAATGGCCTAACACACCACCTCACAAATTTTGTCAAAAAACAATAAATTTGAAGATAACAGATGCTAAAATTGTAGCTAGGATATGGGACAACAGAAACTTTGTAAGTATGTAGTAGGTTTCAAATTGGTACAATATGCAAACTCATATATTTGAACATGTTTTTTCCATGTGCCTAATAATTACATTCTTAGATATATGCCCTTGAGAAACTCCTGCAGATATGCACATAAAAATATTTCATATAATTATAAATATTAATTGTAGTTTTATTTATAATGCTAAATATGAGAAGCAAGCTAGATATTAATAGGCTAAAGAATAGATATATTAATTATAACACAATGCAATAGCAAATGGTAACATAAATGAGCAACATAGAGAACATATGCCTACATGAATGACTCTCAAAAAACATATATGTACATTACATTACAAAATAATAAGAACATTACAGCCTATTATACATATTAAAACTTATAAAGCAATATCTTATACTTCTTTAATGCATAAATATTTAGTAGATTTATATGGTATGCATGGAAAAGATTTTGAAAAGCAGAGATACTAGTTATAATTTTCGGGAATGGAAGAGCAAGGAGAGGAAAAGTAAAAAGGATAGCTCTTAAAGTATATCTAAGATTGTATCTTAAAATAGCTTCCAAAACAAACATGGTAAAATGTTAAAATTGGCTAAAATAACAAATCCAGGTATTTGTTATTTTATTCACATTTTCCTATTATTTCATTAATATAAAAATGCTTATTTTTATATTATATTTAGAAAAATACCAAAATTATGTTTGTTTCATAAATAATCTGATATTTATTTATATTTCATTTCTTATTACCATCTATTGACTACCTTCAAGGATTCTTGCTAATGGGTCACATTGGTCTTCTTTCTGTCCCTGTTATATTCTGAGGGTAAGCCTCAAGGCTCTAGCACTGGCCATTCCCTCTGTCTGATAACTTCTTCTCCAAGATTTCTTACAGATCAGGTCTTTTTTCACTTTTGGGTGTCAGGATAACATATCCTCATGTTGTAAGCTTCTGTTAAGCACCATTTCTTTAATTACATTACATAGGAACAGAGGTTCTTCTAAATCCTTGTGCACTCTTCACCAATGTGAGATTAAGCTGAACCCAATGTCTACTGAGCTGCTGTAGCTGTTAGGGCTCAGAGACAACTATATAGAAACAAAAATGGGCATAGTTGCTACACTTAGTGTACAGGACTCAATTTCCTGGGCTTTTTGAATAGATTGTTTGGTCTGCCAATTTGAACACTGTAGATGGGTAGGTTAAAGCCACCCTTTCTAAGGCTCTGAATTATGGAAACAAATCACCATTGGTGACTGATTTGTCTGAGCCACTCCTGTAGATGCCCACAGGAAGCGCTTTTTATTTAATGTGACCACCTGAAACTAAATTGATGTATGTGCCTGACGCTATGTTTCTGACGAGATGCTACTACAACACACCATACTTGTAACTCATGCTAAAGTTGGACTGCATATCTAGACCTAGATATGATCTTCTAGAAAAAGGAAGATCATATCACAAGAGGCATTATTTTATATGGAACCTGAAAGAATGACTAGATTAGACCTTTAACCTCCTCTTGAGGCTATTGATAATAGCTCCTTAATGTTGACACTTTTTCAGGTGACAGATCAGTGATTCCAGCTGCATCATTGTGAGTCTTGAATCCAATTTGTGTCATTTATTTGGCTTTCTGGAACATTTGAAGTCAGATGATGATATTACTTCTGTCACAAAACCTACCCAACAATGGCTGATAGTTGACCCTCCCTCCCTCTCTAATATCTTCCCTGTCCGTGACAATTTGGTCGTTATTCATTAAATATAGCATTTCCATAAAGAATCATACCTTCTCAACTTTTTATGAGTAATTATCAGGATTAAAGATTGAGAGGTTAAGTGTGTGTGTGTGTGTGTGTGTACTTTTATTCATTTTTTTGTGTTTTCTTAACTTATAATTTCAGAGGAACAACTGCAGTTTCTAACATAGGTAAACTTGTGTCACGGGGTTTGTTGTACACTGATACTGTGATAATGTTGCACAAATAATTTTATAACCAACAAAGAGGCAAAAGAAAAGGAGTAGAATATGCAAGAAAATGTGGTATATTAATGTAACTTTCTCCATAGTTCAGACTAAAAAGTTAATAGAAAAAATACATAGGAGTTGTTGGTGCTTTAAAATTTGGTGCAAGTATGTTTGATTGTATTTATGCTTCACATAGTATCAGTGTTAAAGTTTACAACATTTTATTCCCCTTGGTAGTCACTATTTTAATAGTTGATAAATCTTAATGATGTATTTAAGTGGACTAAACATTCACCAAATATTTATTTTTTTGATTCACAAATCTGTTTATCACATTTTATGAACTATTTTTTTCAAGACTGTCTCAGAATTTCTGTATTTCTAAATATTGTGACTCATAAGATAATAATTTCATTAATCACAAATAACGAATTAAAAAAAAAAATCTTGAGATGATCTTATTATGCTAATGGGACTGCTCCTTAAAGAGTGAACATAATTATGGACCACAGTAAAGGAGTTGGAGATGCCAGAAAGGCCATAGCAGAAAATTAAAGAGGGAGATGGGAAGCTTAAGAGTTAGGCATCTTGGAAATAATTGATTATATGAGACCAGAAAATCTACCCTCTACCTACGTTCCCCAGGAGGACCCTAAAGACACTTCCTTCATTAATGCAATAAAGAATGTCATTATATTTTAAAAATACCACCTTTGAGAAACTCAGTAGTTCCCATGCTGTGTAAGTCATACTTGATAATACGAGAGACCACCATTGAGTTAAACTAAAATAGTAAGGCACTTTCCAAAAAGACATGAAAAGATATTTACCATATGATCCAGAAATTTTATGTCTGGGCATGTAATCCAAAACCTGAAAGCAGGGATTAACAGATATTTTTACATCCATGTATATAGCAGTATTATTCACAATAACTAAAACATGGAAGCAACCTGTGTTTATTGATGGATGAATGAACAAAATGTAGTGTATTCATTGATATGATTGGCTGTGTCCCCACCCAGATCTCATCTTGAATTGCAGCTCCCATAATTCCCACGTGTTGTTGGAAGGAGCTGGTGGGAGGTAATTGAATCACGTAGGTGAGTTTTTCCCTTGCTGCTGTCATAATAGTGAATAAGTCTCATGAGATCTGATGGTTTTACATAGAGGAGTTCCCCTGCACAAGTTCATTCTCTTTGCCTGCTGCCATCTATGTAAGACATAACTTGCTCTTCCTTGCCTTCTGCCATGATTTTGAGGCCTCCCCAATCATGTGGAACTGTAAGTCCATTAAACCCCTTTCTTTTGTAAATTGCCCTGTCTTGGGTGTCTTTGTTAGCAGCATGAAAACATACCAATACATTCATAAAATGGTATACTGTTCAACTTTTTAAAAGGAAGAAAATTCTGATATATGCTACAGGACAGATGAAGCTTGAGAATGTTAGGCTAGTTAAAATAAGTCATTCACAGAAACACAGATACTGTCTTATTTTACTTACATGCAGTACCTAAAGTAGTCACATTTATATTAACAGAAGGTAGAATTGTGCTTGTCAGGTGCTGGAAGGAGTGGGGAAAAAGAATTATTGTTTAATGAGTACAGAGCTTTAGTTGCACAAGATGGTATGTGTTTTGGAGATGAATGGTGGTGATGATGGCACAACAATATGAATGTATTTAATATTACTGAGCTGTAGAGTTAATATAGTTAAGATAATAAATTTTATGCTATATTCATTTCACAACTATTAAACAGATGAAAATAAAAAAGTTGAAAATGTATTATTTGTTCATTATTTTACTATTTTAGTTGGTAACCGTTAAAAGAAATTGGGAGACAAGGATGATAATGACAAAATTCTCTTTGCATTGTAATTTCTTATATGGATAGCAAAAACAAGAAATAGGACTAGACCTTTTTTATTTTTAAAATTAAATTATAGAATGAGGTTCCAATTTCAATGTTTAGAATAAATTGTATTTTGTTTAACTAACAAAGCAAAAAATATATAGTTGAACTGAAATACAGTGTCAAAATAATGGATTTGAGTTTCTATAAGATTATTAAAAATATATGCAATTTCTGAAATATACATATATCTCTATTTGATGTATGCATGATGGTGTCTAGGAATAATAAAGCTAATTTTACTTCTTCATTGTGTAATGCATCACAATACATTATTATTGGAATTAATTTTTCAAAACTGTAGGTGACAGCAAGTAATATTCTAAGTATTTTGGACATTTTGCTGCTGTGTACAAAGTTAAGGAAGATAACGTCAAAGAACAAACAGTTTGAGTAGTTTTGGCAACAAATGTGTGAGGATAAAGTAGCATAAAGTGATGAATAAACTATAATATTGTAGCTTATAATTCGGCCTGAAAGAGAGAAAATAAACATTAAATTGCTATTCAGCTGGTTGTCAATCTGATTTCGCTCCTGCTATGGCTTTATCAGGTATATATTTCATATGAGATAAAATTTTTAAATTTCTTTCACAAGGTTTTTAAATTAAAATATATTTAGATATTGAACAATCTAATTTAAAAATATCATTAAAATAAAAATAATATAATACATATTGTTGTTTGAAGCATATATAACTACAATTAATCAAGAACTATTTAGCTAAAATTGATTTTATTTGGGTAAACATACAATTGCAGAAAACAAATAGTAATGTTTTTCTCTTTTGTAACATCTAGGTGCATTTAGACAAACAATCTTATTTAAGGAAATTGTTGGTTAAAATTAAGCTTATCATCTGGACGTCGTCTTTAAAAGTTTTCAATTCTTTTAACTTACAGTATGTTTTAAAATAAATGTAATAATTTGAAACAAGAACTTAATAAACACATGATTACTTTAATGATGTATTAGTTTTGTATAAATTTAGTATTTCTGAAAGGACTCATCTCAAAGACAGTAGGTTTAGAAATTTCATATTTTTGTACTCTACAGTAATAAACTCTTTAACACATTTCTCACCAATGCCCTTGTTTGTGAACTCATTTCTAGAGGAAGATGGACCTTCACCTTTCCTGTAGGGCTGTTAATACTGTCAAGAAGAACAAAGAACTTTTACCCTTTCAGACCTCAGGAGACCACTGCTCTCTCTTTGTTTCATCAAAGGTGAGAACTGTCAGAAGGCACATTTAATCACAGGCCATATCAGGAATATGTTCTGGGACCACAGTGAACCTAAAGCCTTACTCCAAGCTCTTAAGTAGGTTACTGGACTTTACTGGTTGATAAAGAATTATGACATCTGTTCTTATCAGTTCTCATTGTGGGAGTATTGAGACATAATACAATATAGTTTTAAAATAGAATAGTATAGTTTTTAAAAAGCTACACCTTCAAAACTGAATATAACCACAAATCAATTACCTCACAGTTTAGAAACAATACTGGATTATTACTATAGTAAAATATTTACATATGTGAATTCGTTTATTTATCACGATAGTCAATAAAGAACTTTTTTTTTACAAATGAGATCAAAGAAAAATTAAAGTCAGTTTTTAAAGATGATGAACAACCTAGAACTTAAAGTCAGGTAAGCTTAAGTAGAAAATTGTTCCCTTTTTACTCTGTAGCATGGCATTCCTTATTTTCAGGATTTGGTAATAAACATAAATGTCATTCAGAAGTTCAATTGAACACAATTAATTTAAAATATTACTTAAAATTTTCAATTTTGGTGTATTAAAGAAGTTACAAATAAGAAGTCTAATTGTCTCAGTGTGATCTTGTTGTCACTTTGTGTTACAATTAATGTAAAGTATTTGCCCTTCAGGCTAATTTTGGTCCAAAATACTTTTCAGACTCACCCACCTCAGCTCTGTCAGAACTTTTTTTTTTTTTTTTCCCCCGTTATTTTGTTTTAATGGTGGCACCAGCACAGCGGCATTTAATTTCAACTAATGAAAATACTGCAATATTTGAATTATAAGTGTATTAGAACAAATAATGTGATGTGGGCATCACTACTAAATGAAAAGCTTTGTCTTACATTAAAGTGAATGAACCTGAGACATTTTGAAAACGAAAGTACAAATTAATCTTCAAGAGAGTCAATGTCTGGTTCTTGTTTTCCTAGAAGAGAGGCAGTCAATAGTGCTTTTGTGGTTGGGCGAAACATCTCACGATCATACCAATAAATGCTTCTTATTTATCTTGTTTGATTTGAGTTCAGTTTCTGTTATTTTTGACAGATATGTGTCTTAGTAACATAAGCTGGATACCAAAGTCCTGCTATAAGTCCTCAAGCACAAATATCTGTTATCTTTTACGGTATACACATATTATAATATTTAATATGCTGCAATAATAATATTTCAGACTTAATGAGCAGAAATAGTGCTTCAGCAAACAACTATTTGAACACATTACCAGTGATTTCAGGAATGCTGAAAATGACAAGTGACCATCAATATAATTATCTGCATTTATAAACTTTTATGTTATAATAAAAGAAAAACATAAGCAACAAATTATGAATTAAAATAATTGGAATACTGAATTTAAAAAAAGTAATATCATTTTAGACAGAAAGAACACCTACTTAAATTAAAAATAATAATTAATGGGAAAAATCAAGGGTCTTGTTTGGTAAGAACTGGGAACTTAAAGGCAGTAGATAAAAACACTGAGAGAAAATTTGACAGTGGGACTGTAGAAAACAATTACGTGTATATTAAATTATTTTATGTATAATAAACAGAAGAATAGAGAAAGAAGTAAAAGTATCATGTAAGTCACATCTCATCAGATGTGGCTCATATGAGTCACATCTCATCTCAGCAAAGTCCTTTGTCTCTAAAAATATAGGGCTTTCTAAATAAAAAGAAAAATAGTAAAAAATAGAATGAACTGATATTTGATCAAACTAACCAGGAGTAAAAATGTTTTATTAAAAAGCCCATACTATGAAATGAGACAAATGTATAATATACAGAAAAAAAAAATCTCTGTAGATAGAATACTCAATTTTAAATACTTTGAATGAAGATGTGGTATAAAAGTGAGGTGGCTGGGAGCCAGGGACGGTGGCTCACACCTGTAATCCCAGCATTTTGGGAGGCCAGGGTGGGCAGTTTACCTGAGGTTGGGAGTTCGAGACTAGCCAGATCAACATGCAGAAAATCCGTCTCTAGTAAAAATACAAAATTATCTGTGCGTAGTGGTGCATGCCTGTAGTCCCAGCTACTTGGGAGGCTGGGGAAGGGGAATCGCTTGAACCTGGGAGGCAGAGATTGCAGTGAACCAAGATCGTGCCATTGCACTCCAGCCTGGGCAACGAGAGAGAAACTCCATCTCAAAAAAAAAAAAAAAGTAAAAAAAGTGAAAGTGAGGCGGTTGAATTTATATAGGAGCTGCGATAGGAAAGCCATTAAGATGGCCCCCAATTATCTGACAATATCCTGATATTGGCAACATTTAATACTTTTCTCCTGTTGAATGTAACTTGGATATGCCCTTTGCTTCTGACTAATGCGATACTGCCAAAGTGATGAGATATCATCTTCCTGATTGCATTACATGTAACTTCTATCTCGCTAGCAACAGGCTGTCTCCATTGACTGTGTCCTTTGCAGGTTTGATGAAACAAGCCAAAATATGGGAAAGCCCACTTAGTAGGGATTAGGGAATAGACTCTGACAACTAGGCAGCAAAAACCTGAGGCACTCAGCCTGTTATCATGCAAAGAATTGAAACTTAACATTTATGTGAGTTGGCAGTGGATCCTTCCCCAGTCAATATTCTGATAAAATGCATCCCACTTTGTGAAATGCAAAAGAACAGCAGATACAGAGAGATAATGCCTGGACTTATAACTCAGAGAAAAATGTGAGTTGATAATGCATGCATTTTTAGTTATTACATTTGTGTAATATTGTCACAAAAATGTCTTGGTAGAGAGAGTGTATGAAAATTCTCTTGGGAAAACTTCAGAATTTTAAATGAAACAAAAAGCAAGATCATCAGATGAATCTGAAAAAAGAAACAAATTAATAATAACAAAATATTAACAACTTTTTAAAGCAGAGGTTTTATATGTCATATTATCTTATAACACCATTAAATCCAAATTTTAAGAATAATATAAATACTACACAGAAATAAAGAAATGTACTCAGAAAATTGTTAGATAAAAATAGAAAATAAAATAGAGATAAAAATACATAAAATATAAAGCAAAAAACAAAACTGATTATAAAACTGACAGGAGAACATGGTCACTGGACATAGAAAAACTATGGTATTAAACACCTTGATTGAAAAGCAAAACATATCTAGCAAAAGGAAAGTCAGAATGCAAAAAAATTGAAGATTTAATTAGTACATTTGAAAATAATAATTATGCAAAAATAAAATGATAGATAAATCTATTCTTTGAAATGACCACCAATATATATAAAACTCTCACAAGCTTGTTTAAGAAAATACAGAAATAGATAAAAATGGGATTTTAGCAATTGGAACAGAAACATGCTCACAGGTTTAGCAATTGGAACAGAAACATGCTCACAGTTTACTTAAAAATATAGCTATATACAGCTGTATACAAGAAATATTGTATGTAAATTTATAGATAAAATTGGAAAAATAAAAACAATGCTTTTCAGAAAACTGTAAATAATCAAAATGACCTAAAAAAAAAAAAACTAGGAAATATGAACACATGAAATCTATAATAAAATTCATTACATAAATATGTTAAAACAAAACAAAGCAAAAATGAAAGAAAAATGTTGGATATGGCTGCTGATAAAATTCTCAACTCCACATGAAAGATGAAAAGTATAAAACTTAAGTTAGAACTAAAAAAATATATTGAAATTAACAATTTTTGCAGCTTCAATTTTTGTAAACACAGTAACTTTATGGCTAGGTTCACATAAGACCATACATAAGCATAGATGTTAATTAGTTCATACCCACACAAACAATTCTACAATAATAGTTGGAGTTGGCAATAGCCATACACAATAATGGATAGAACAACCAAATGGAAAATCAACAAAGATATAGGAAACTTGAACAGCACTATTAACCAACTTTCTTTAACTCAAATCTAATGAATACATCACATATCAAGAGTAGAATGAACAATTTTCTGAAGAAAACATGGAAGACTCTTCATGATATACACTAAATAAAAAGCTTAATAAATTTAAAAGAATTTAAATAATACAAAGTATATTGTCTGACCATTAGGGTATTAGAATAAGAAAGCAGAGGGATATTAGTAATTCCTAAATATTTTAAAGTTACAAATATCACTATACATAGCCAGTGAGAGTAAGGAAAAATCCAAGATAAATTAGAAAATATGTTGAGATGAATGAAATAAAAGGACAATATCAGAATTTATGACATGTGGCTAAAATCGTGTTTAGAAAGGCATTTATGTCTGTAAATTTCTATTTCAAAAGAGACAAAATCAAGGTATTAATCTGAGCTTCTACGTTAAACAACTAAATAAAGAGCAACCTAATCATAAAACAAACATGAAGAAAATAAAAATTCGATCAAAAATAAATTAAGCAGACAGCAGAACTTTTTTTTTTTTTTTTTTTTTTTGAGATGGAATCTTGCTCTGTCACCCAGGCTGGAGTGCAGTGGCGCGATATCGGCTCACTGCAGTGTCCCCGAACCGGGTTCACGTCATTCTCCTGCCTCAGCCTTCTGAGTAGCTGGGACTACAGGTGCCCGCCACCACGCCCAGCTCATTTTTTTTTTTTTTGTATTTTTAGTAGAGACAGGGTTTCACCGTGTTAGCCAGGATGGTCTTGATCTCCTGACCTCGTGATCTGCCCACCTCAGCTTCCCAAGGAACTGGGATTACAGGCGTGAGCCACCGGGCCCAGCCACAGCAGAAAACTTAAAAAGACATTAATAGAAGTTAAAGCTGGTTTTTGAATACATTTTTTGAAAAGATAAACTTCTAGCTAGATTGGCCATATTGAAAAAGACAAAAGACTATAAGATAGAACATAATGAATGATCTTACAAAAATTAAAAATATTATTAAGGAAGACTATAAATAACTTTATTCAAACAAATTAGACCATGAAAGATAACATTTTGAATTTAATATCATTTACAATCATACCAAAATAATAAAATACTTGGGAATACATTTAACAAAAGAAAAATAAATTTATACTGAAAACTACAATAAGTTGCTAAAAATATTAAAAAGGATCTAAATAAATGGTGAGACATTCCACATAATTCTACCGTAAGACCCAAAATTCTTAAAATCTATCCTGAGTTGATCGCAATTCTTATCATAATCCTGGAAGGGATAATTTCTTCATAAAAAACTAAGCTCATTCTAAAATGTATATGGAAATGCAACACTTAGAATGCAAAAATTATTTTTTTAAAAAATGAAATAAGTTGAAGCACTTATTCTTTCTGATTTCAAACTTACTGTAATACTACAGTAAGATTTTGTTTAGCTGAATAAACATTAGGTAAGTGGAGCAGAATTCTGAGTGATAACTAAAGATGAGGAATCATCACGGCTTCAGTGTCTACTTATGCTGTTTTTGCTTTCATATTGTTAATGTACAGCACTTCAGTCTTTTTTTGTTGTTTAACTTTTTGGAGGTTCTCTTCAGGTGTGTGGTCTAGTATTCGGCAAAGATATAAATAGTCCCTATGTAGACTTACGAAGCTCTTAATATGAGATCATTTGTTTCCAGTATTCTTTCCTAGAACTTCCAGCTTCACCCATCTCTCTGAACTTGAAATATGATCTACTAAACTTAATTTGCCCATTAACCTGTGTTGCAGGGAAGCCCAATTCTTTGGCTCCCCTGTGCCACATTAGAAGAAGAATTGTCTTGGGCCACATATATAATGGACTAATGCGAATAATAGTTGATGAACTAAAAAATAAAATCACAAAAAAAACTCATAATATTTTAAGAAAGTATATAATTCTTATGGAGGCTGCACTCAAAGCCGTTCGGGACCGCATGTGGCCCATGCGCCACAGGTTGGACAAGCTTGGTTGAAGATTCCATTTGTTACATTCCCGTTGACAAAACATCCCTCGAGCGGAAGCCAGGACTCACTTCCAATTGCTTTCCTTGTCTCAAGTATCACACTGAATGTTGTCCAATATATGACCACAAATGCATTTTTTTCTTGTTTTCTACTTGCTTGAGTCAAGAGACTAATTTTGACACTTGTCACTTTCCTGATAGCCATATCTGGAAAACTGAGTAATATTTCCACATGCTCAGCATAATGCAGTCTTTCTATTCCGTAGTTACTACAAAGTAAACCAACTTCTGAAAAATATAGTGAAACAATATTACTTCGTGTTCAACCTCATCACTTTATTTTTTGAAATGTAACTACAGCTATGAAGTTCTAATGGAGTACAGCCTGTATTGTTTCTTTTGTAGTAAAGAAAAGCATGCTCAAATGGCTAATATCCAGAACCTACAAAGAACTCAAACACATTTACAAGAAAAAAACAAACAACCCCATCAAAAAGTGGGCAAAGGATATAAACAGTCATTTCTCAAAAGAAGACATTCATACAGCCAACAGACACATGAAAAAATGCTCATCATCACTGGCCATCAGAGAAATGCAAATCAAAACCACAATGAGATACCATCTCACACCAGTTAGAATGGTGATCATTCAAAAGTCAGGAAACAACAGGTGCTGGAGAGGATGTGGAGAAATAGGAACACTTTTACACTGTTGGTGGGATTGTAAACTAGTTCAACCATTATGGAAAACAGTATGGCGATTCCTCAAGGATCTAGAACTAGATGTACCATATGACCCAGCCATCCCATTACTGGGTATATACCCAAAGGATTATAAATCCTGCTGCTATAAAGACACATGCACACGTATGTTTACTGCGGCGGCACTATTCACAATAGCAAAGACTTGGAAGCAACCCAAATGTCCATCAGTGACAGACTGGATTAAGAAAATGTGGCACATATACACCATGGAATACTATGCAGCCATCAAAAAGGATGAGTTTATGTCCTTTGTAGGGACATGGATGCAGCTGGAAACCATCATTCTTAGCAAACTATCGCAAGAACAGAAAACCAAACACCGCATGTTCTCACTCATAGGTGGGAACTGAACAATGAGATCACTTGGACTCGGGAAGGGGAACATCACACACCGGGGCCTATCATGGGGAGGGGGATGGGAGAGGGATTGCTTTGGGAGTTATACCTGATGTAAATGACGAGTTGATGGGTACTGACGAGTTGATGGGTGCAGCACACCAACATGGCACAAGTATACATATGTAACAAACCTGCACGTTATGCACATGTACCCTAGAACTTAAAATATAATAATAATAATAATTAAAAAAAAAAAAGAAGTTAGCAGTCTCAGAACCTTTTGGCTAAATTACATGAGTCTCTTTCTCTTAGAAAGCTAACCAAGTCTCTATTAGCTTGGTCTAGTCCTGCTATAAAGAAAAGAGTAATGTCATATATCTGTCCTATCATTATAACAATGATATAGTGTTAACCTCTTATGGAAGGGGAAAGAAGCGTAGATGCCAGATCAAATCCCACTGGCCCTAAAATCTTGCTCTTTCTCTCATACACAATCCCTCCGCAAATGCAAACAGCATGGTTAACTTGCTGTGATCTTTCCCCACATTATTTCAAATGTCCAGAAAGACACTAAATAAAATCAGAAGTTGAACCATTAAAAAAAAAAAAAAAGAAAAGCATGCTCTTTTGGGTACGACCTTCTTTAAGTATTGTAATTTTCTGTCACCTTTTGATATTTGTAAGTGGTCATTCATTTGTCTCTTTCCACATAGACATTTTTTGCATAACTACTAAATTAATTTTTTTTTTTTTTTTAGGTTCGGGGGTACATGTGAAGATTTGTGATATAGGTAAACTTATGTCACAGGGGTTTGTTGTACAGATTATTTCATCATCCAGTACCCAATAGTTGTATTTTCTGATCCTCACCCTCCTCCCACATTCCACCCTCAAGTAGACCCCAATATCTGTTGTTTCCTTCGGTGTGTTCACAAGTTCTCATTATTGAGCTGCCACTTCTAAGTGAGAACATGAAGTGTTTGGTTTTCTGCTCCAGTATTAATTTGCTGAGGATAATAGCCTTTAGTTCCATCCATGTTCCCACAAAGCACATGCACAAAGCACATTTAGTCAAATAATCAGAACCTTCAGACTTAAGGTAGGTTACAAAAAATTTCAATGATTTTGTATTCTTTTATGTGTAAGGGCACAATAAAGATACGATCAAGGAACATAAAACCTCAGAAGGTTTACTACATTAAAATATTTGAAAATTCTGAGTAATATTAGTAAGAAGAAATATATATCATATTGGAAAAAATGTGTGTGCATATATAAAACAAACTTTTTTTTTCTTTTTTTTTCTTTTTCTTTTTCTTTTTTTTTTTTTTTTTTTTTTTTTTTTGTGAGACGGGTCTCCCTCTGTCACCCAGGCTGTAGTGCAGTGGCCTGATCTCGGCTCACTGC
Organism: Macaca mulatta; assembly: GCF_049350105.2. Lineage (NCBI taxonomy): Eukaryota > Metazoa > Chordata > Mammalia > Primates > Cercopithecidae > Macaca > Macaca mulatta. Next base: position 63,152,461 of record NC_133422.1, read on the forward strand.
AAGCTCCGCCTCCCGGATTCACGCTATTCTCCTGTCTCAGCTTCCTGACCAGCTGGGACTACAGGCACTCACCACCACGCCCGACTAATTTTTTGTATTTTTAGTATAGTGTTAGCCAGGATAGTTTGGATCTCCTGACCTTGTGATCCGCCCGCCTTGGCCTCCCAAAGTGCTGGGATTACAGGCATGAGCCACCGCGCCCGGACAAAGTCTACTTTTAATCTAAAATATTGATGAGTCTCCCTTCTCCAGTAAGGATATAAAAACATTATCAGAATCTAAACCTTTCACTATGAAAACCAAAACAAGCTATATAAGCTATGGAATCACATTGTTTTATTTATTTATTTTTACCCAGAAGAGATTTAGGATTCAAAAGCTCATAAATCAACTAAATTGCAAAAGTGATAGTCCTTGATATGAGAGAACGTATCACAGTGTTCTTGTCCCTGGTGGAAAACCAGGTGGAGAAATCAGAAAAATCTAAATAGGAGAAAGTAAATGTAATCATGAGATGGCATGAAAGAATAAAATTCTGATAAAATCTAACTGCAGAGCAAGTCACCACAAAATAAATTTTTCCCATGTGTTTTTACTGACGGTTTTTCTGTCCTCCTTAACATGAGAGCAGGATAATAGGACAGAGAGGGCCTCTCCCTCGTAAAAATATCTTCAGGCTGAGGGGAATTATATCAAATATATCTTACATAAAGTATGCAGAATAGTTAAATGAAACCATAAATATGCACATATACTTATTTACATAAGTTTAAATTTAAAAGTAAAAATAAGGTTTTTTGTATTCAAAGCAAATATAAACATAATCGATTGCAGGGTGTATAACATATAAAATGCATATGTAGAAGCAAAATAAATAAAAGAACTCAACGGGTAGAAAATAATTTCTGAATTGTATTGAGTTTGCTAAATTTATTAGAGTTTTACAACTTTTTATTGTTTTTTCTCTTTTTTTTTTTTTTTTTTTTTTACTAAAAAAGTATGACCTATCCAAAAGAGGAAAAAAAAAAAAATAAGGTCAGAAGAACAAATGTCAAATAGGAAAAAATGGCCAGTGTGATAAACAAATACACTATTCTAAAAATTACATTAATGCAAATAAGTAAAATCCATAAGAGCAAGAAACTGTCAAATGTAAAGAAATATAAGCACACATCTATCTGATCTTTACAATAAAAACACTTAAATTTAAAGACAGAGAAACTAAAAATAGTGGGTTGAGAAAAGATATTTCATGCAAATATTATGTACAAATATCTTGATGTGACATTAATATCAGAAAGAAGGACTTCAACTAAAGAGCACTGTTAAAAAAATAAAAATTGGGCATTGTCCAATAGTGAATGATTTAATTCATCAAGGATATATAACAATCATAAATAGACAGACAGATCGATATCCCTGATAATATAGCTTAAAAAGTCAGAAAAAATTGTTGACAGAAGTGAATGTAAGAAGTAGAGCCACAATCTTAATCTCTATGTATTTGCTGGAACAATTAGATAAAATAGTGAACATGCATATAAAATATGCAAACAACACTAATATCCATACTGACCTAACAATGACCTGATTGTGACAAAATAGAAATAAAACACCTACATACCCCACATCTATTAAAACTATTAAATAGTAAAACAAACAAACAAAACAAACACTTCAATCTTTGCCAGTGAACTTTTCAAACTTTTAAGGAAGAAATAAGACTAATGGTATGTAAAGTTTAAGAGAAGAAAGAACTTCACAGTCACATTATGAGACAAGCATAAATGTGATTTCAACAACTGGCAAAGTAATTCCAAGACAAGAGACTTATGGAAGAATATACCTCATAAACCATGACACAATAATTTATTAAAAATACTAGAAACTGGATTTGCCTATGTAAAAATAAATCATACATCATGAGAGGGCTTTACCTGAGAATTGCAAGTTCTGTTTACCATTTTTAAAACAATAAAAATAATTCCTGACATTTAAGCATGAAAACAAAACATACGATCATCTCTACTGATGCAAAAGAAAATTACTAGACAAAACATAGCACCTGTTCATAAGAAAGAGAACTTCTTAAAAGAGCTTGTTTGAAAGAGTTACTGCTATTATGATACTCAGGTTTAGGAATTAAGGACTTTTTCACAAAGACTGCAAACAGAAATATCTTATTTCAAAATTCCGCTCAATTACTTATTGGAAAACCTACCAACTGTGATAAGACAAGGAAAAAAATTATGAAGATTGGAATGAAATAAATGAAACTATATTTTTCAAAGAAAATATGTTTATGTAGAGATGTAATGAAATGTCTGCAGTATAGTAACATAAAACTCTTACAACAAATATATGCATAAATAATCCCTGCTTTAACTAAGGAGCAAAAGTAAAATGTACAGAAATGTATTTAACAAAAGATTTCCAAGACCTGTAGCAATAAATACATTAATATTATAGAGAAACTAAAAATCTAAACAATTGAAGAGTTATGTATTTCTTAGTTAGTGGTTTAATAAATAGAAAAACTGTCTAAACACACAAAAAAGGAACTGCAAGATGAGTATCCAAGATCCAACAGAATATCATATACAAAAATTATTAAAAATAAAGTTACACAGAAGGAAGCAAAGAAATAAACTAGTATATTGTTTCACTAAAAAACAAGAATAATTTAATTTAAAAATAAAAAAAAATTTAGGACAAAATGCACAAGAAAATAATAACAGAATTTATACTAAGAAATAAACAATAGTTTAATGAAATGTAAAAACCAGAAGATGGTTGGCAATTTGGCCAAATAGGAAGAGCCTGGTCTGCAGCTCCCAGCAAGATCAACACAGAAGGTGGGTGGTTTCTGCATTTTTCAACTGAGGTACCCAGCTCATCTCACTGGGACTGGTTAGACAATGGGTGCAGCCCACAGAGGGCGAGTCGAAGCAGGGTGGTTCATCGCCTCACCCAGGAAGCACAAGGGGTCAGGGAACTCCCTCCCCTAGCCAATAGACTGTGCCATGAGGAATGGTGCATTCTGGCCCAGATACTATGTTTTTTTCCCACGGTCTTCACAACCCACAGACCAGGAGATTCCCTCGGTTGCCTACACCGCCAGGGACCTGGGTTTCAAGCACAAAACTGGGCAACCATTTGGGAAGACACTAAGCTAGCTGCAGCAGATGTTTTTCATACCCCAGTGACGCCTGGAACTCTAGCGAGACAGAACCTTTCACTCCCTTGGAAAGGGGGCTGAACCTAGGGAACCAAGTGGTCTAGCTCAGCAGATCCCACCCCCACGGAGTCCAGCAAGCTAAGATCCACTGGCTTGAAATTCTGGCTGCCAGCACAACAGTCTGAAGTCGACCTGGGACACTCCAGCTTAGTGGGGGGAGGGGCGTCTGCCATTACTGAGACTTGAGAAAGTGGTTTTCCTCTTACAGTGTAAACAAAGCTGCCAGGAAGTTTGAATTGTAGCAAATTCACCACACTTCAGCAAGAAGAGAGTGAGGGCCAGTATTCAACATTATTAAAGAAAAGAATTTTTGGCCGGGGGCAGTGGCTCATGCCTTGTAATCCCAGCACTTTGGGAGGCCAAGGCGGGTGGATCTCAAGGTCAAGAGATCGAGACTATCCTGGCCAACATGGTGAAATCCTGTCTCTACAAAAAATACAACAATTATCTGTGTGTGGTGGCACACACCTGTAGTCCCAGCTACTTAGGAGGCTGAGGCAGGAGAATCACTTGAACCCAGGAGGCAGAGGTTGCACTGAGTGAAGATCATGCCACTGCACTCCAGCCCGATGACAGAGTGAGACTCCATCTCAAAAAAAACAAACAAAAAACAAACAAAAATTTTCAAGTCATAATTTCATATCCAGCAAACTAAGCTTTATAAGTGAAGGATAAATAGAATCTTTTACAGACAAGCAAGTGCTGAGAGATTTTGTCACCACCAGGCCTGCCTCACAAGAGCTCTTGAAGGAAGCACTAAATATGTAAATGAAAAACCAGTACTAGTTTCTGCAAAAACACACCAAATTGTAAAATCCATTGACACTATGAAAAAACTGCATCAACTAATGGGCAAAATAATCAGTTAGCATCATAATAACAGGATCAAATGCACACATAACAATATTAACCTTAAATGTAAATGGGCTAAGTGCCCCAATTAAAAGATAGAGACTGGCAAATTGGATAAACAGTCAAGATCCATTGGTGTGCTGTATTCAGGAGACCTATCTCATGTGCAAAGACACACATAGGATCAAAAGAAAGGGATGGAGGAATATTTATCAAGCAAATGGAAAGCAAAAAAATAAAAATAAAAAAAAAAAAGCAGGGATTGCATTCCTAGTCTCTGCTAAAGTAGACTTTAAACCAACAAAGATCAAAAAGGACAAAGAAGGGCATTATATAATGGTAAAGGGATCAAGGAAACAAGAAGAGCTAACTATCCTAAATATATATGCACCCAATACAGGAGCAAAGCATAAAGCAAGATTCATAAAGCAAGTTCTTAGAGACCTACAAAGAAGCTTAGACTCACACACAATAATGATGGCAGACTTTAACACCCCACTGTCAGTATTACACAGATCAATGAGACAGAAAATTAACAAGGATATTTAGGACTTGATCTCAGCTCTGGACCAAGTGGATCTAGCAGACATCTAAGTAACTCTCCACCCCAAATCAACAGAATATACATTCTTCTCAGCACCACATTACACTTATTCTAAAATTGACCACATAATTGGAAGTAAAACACTACTCAGCAAATATAAAAGAATGGAAATCATAACAAACAGTCTCTCAGATTGCACTCAGACCATAGTGCAATCAAATTAGAACTCAGGATTAAGAAACTCACTAAAAACCACACAACTACATGGAAACTGAACAACCTGCTCCTGAATGACAACTGGGTAAATAAAAAAATTAAAGCAGAAATGAATAAGTTATTTGAAACCAATGAGAACAAAGACACAATGTACCAGGATCTTTAGCACACAGCTAAACAAGTGTTTAGGGGGAAATTTATGGCACTAAATGCCCACAGAAGAAAGTGGGAAAGATCTAAAATCAACACCACAGCATCACAATTAAAGAACTAGAAAAGCAAGAGCAAACAAATTCAAAAGCTAGCAAAAGACAAGTAATAACTAAGATCAGAGCAGAATTTAAGGAGATAGAAACACGAAAAACCCTTCAAAAAATCAATGAATCCAGGAGCTGGTTTTCTGAAAAGATTAGCAAAATAGATAGACCACTAGCCAGACTATTAAAGAAGAAAAGAGAGAGGAATCAAATAAATACAATAAAAAATGGTAAAAGAGAGATCACCACTGATTCCACAGAAATACAAACTACTATCAGAGAATACTATAAACACCTCTATGCATATAAATTAGACAATCTAGAAGAAATGGATAAATTCCTGGACACATACACCCCGCCCCCCAAGACCAAACCAGGAAGAAGTCATATCCCTGAATAGATCAATTACGAGTTCTGAAACTGAGGCAGCAATTAATAGCCTTAAAACCAAAAAAAGTCCAGGACCAGATGGATTCACAGCTGAATTCTACCAGAGGTACAAGGAGGAGCTGTTGCCATTTCTTCTGAAACTATTCCAATCAATAGAAAAAGAGGGTATCCTCCCTAATTCATTTCATGAGGCCAGCATCATCCTGATACCAAAACCTGGCAGAGTCACAAAAAGAAAAAAAAAAGAAAAGAAAAGAAAATTTCAAGCCAATATCCCTGATGAACATCGATGCAAAAATCCTCAATAAAATACTGGCAAACCAAATCCAGCAGCACATCAAAAAGCGTATCCACCACAATCAAGTTGGCTTCTGCCCTGGGATGCAAGGCTGTTTTAGCATATGCAAATCAATCAATGTAATCCATCACATCAACAGAACCAATGACAAAAACCACATGTTTACCTCAATAGATGCACAAAAGGCCTTTGATATAATTCAACACCCCTTTATGCTAAAAACCCTCAATAAACTAGGTATTTATGGAACTTGTCTCAAAATAATAAGACCTACTTATGACAAACCCACAGTCAATATTATATTGAATGGGCAAAAGCTGGAAGCATTCCTTTTGAAAATCAGCACAAGGAAAAGATGCTCCCTCTCACCACTCCTATTCAATATAGTATTGGAAGTTCTGGCCAGGGCAATCAGGCAAGATAAAGAAATAAAGGTATTCAAATAGGAAGAGAGGAAGTCAAATTGTTTCTGTTTGCAGATGACATGATTGTATATTTAGAAAACCTCACGATCTCAGCCCAAAATCTCTTTAAGCTGATAAGCAACTTCAGTAAAGTCTCAGGATACGAAATCAATGTGCAAAAATCGCAAGCATTCCTATACAACAATAATAGACAGAGAGCCAAATCATGAGTGAACTTGCGTTCACAATTGCTACAAAGAGAATAAAATACCTAGGAATCCAACTTACAAGGGATGTGAAGAATCTTTTCAAGGAGAACTACAAACTACTGCTCAAGGAAATAAGAGAGGACACATACAAATGGAAAAACATTCCATGCTCATGGATAGGAAGAATCAATATTGTGAAAATGGCCATACTGCCCAAAGTAATTTATAGATTCAGTGCTCTACCCATCAAGCTACAACTGACTTTCTTCACAGAATTAGAAAAAAATACTTAAAATTTCACATGGAACAAAAAAAGAGCCTGTATAGCCAAGACAATCCTAAGGAAAAAAAAAAAAAAAAAAAGCTCAAGGCATCATGCTACCTGACATCAAACAATATTACAAGGCTACAGTAACCAAAACAGCATGATACTGGTACCAAAGCAGATATACAGACCAAGGGAACAGAACAGAGGCCTCAGAAATAACACCACACATCTACAACCATCTGGTCTTTGACAAACTTAACAAAAACAAGCAATTGGGGAAAGGATTTATTATTTAATAAATCGTGTTGGGAAAAATAGCTAGCCATATGCAGAAAACTGAAACTGGTCTCCTTCCTTACACCTTATACAAAAACTCAAGATGGATTATAGACTTAAATGTAATACCTAAAACCAGGAAAACCCCAGAAGAAAACCTAGGCAATACCATTCAGGATATAGTCATGAGCAAAGACTTCATGAGTAAAACACCAAAAGCAATTGCAACAAAAGCCAAAATTGACAAATGGGATCTTATTAAACTAAAGAGCTTCTGCACAGCAAAAAAAAAAAAAAAAAAAAAAAAAAAAAAAAAACTACTATTAAAGTTAACAGGCAACCTACAGAATGGAAGAAACGTTTTACAATCTATACATCTGACAAAGGGCTAATATCCAGAATCTACAAGGAACTTAAACAAATTTACAAGAAAAAAACAAACAACCCCATCAAATAGTGGGCAAAGGATATGAAGAGACACTTCTCAAAAGAAGACATTTATGCTGCCAGAAAACATATGAAAAAAACTCATCTTCACTGGTCACTAGAGAAATGCAAATCAAAACCACAATGAGATACCATTTCATGCCAGTTAGAATGGTGATCATTAAAAAGTCAGGAAACAACACATTCTGGAGAGGATGTGGAGAAATAGGAATGCTTTTATCCTGTTGGTGGGAGTGTAAATTAGTTCAACCATTTTGGAAGAGAGTGTGGTGATTCCTCAAAGATCTAGAACTAGAAATACCATCTGACCCAGCAATCCCATTACTGGGTATATAGTCAAAGGATTATAAATCATTCTACTATAAAGACACATGCACAAGTATATTTATCGCAGCACTATACATGATAGCAAAGACTTGGAACCAACCCAAATATCCATCAGTGATAGACTGGATGAAGAAAATGTGGCACATGTACACCATGGAATACTATGCAGCCATAAAAAAGAATGAGTTCATGTACTTTGCAGACACATCAATGAAGCTGTAAACCATCATTCTCAGCATACTAACACAGGAACAGAAAACCAAACACCACATGTGCTCACTCATAAGTGGGAGATGAACAATGAGAACACATGGACACAGGGTGGGCAACATTACACACTGGGGCCTGTTGAGCGTTGGGGGACTAGGGGAGGGATAGCATTAGGATAAATACCTAATGTAGATGACAGGTTGATGGGTGCAGTAAACCACCATAGCACATGTACAACCATGTAACAATCCTGCATGTTCTACAAGTGTCCCAGAACTTAAAGTATAATTTTAAAAAACCTGTAAAAAACATTTTTACATTTTATGATTCAAAACTATCTATTTGGAAATAGATTTTTTTTCTCTATTTTTTCCTCGGTTTTGTATTTAGTGTTTTGTGTACTTTAATTTTCTTCTCCTGCTCTGTTCCTTTTATTTCAATCATTTTTAAAAAAATAACTAAGCAATTTTTTTCTTAGTTTCCACTAAACATCTTGATAGGAACACTTTTCAATCTTTGGATTTATTGCTGTGGACTCAGTAATGTTTGTGTTCCCCTACAATTCATATGTTGAATCTCTGATCCCCAATATAATGGTATTTGGAGATAGAGTCTTTTATTAGTGCCCTTTTAGAGATCCCAGAGACTGCATTTCTTCCTCGGTGTCTCTCTGTTTACCACGGAGGTGGTTAACCAGTAAAATAAATTTTTAGATAAAATGCACGAGAAAATAAAAACAAATAATTTACACTGAGATGAACAAAAGTTTAATAACATATAAAAAGGAAAGTTTATACAATTTAGGAGATGGCTTTCTACGAACCAGAAAGAGAGCACTCACCAGGAACCAATTCCCCAGCACCCTCATCTTGGACTTCCCAGCCTCCAAAATTGTGAGTAATAAATGTTTGTTTTCTAAGCCACCTAGTTTATGGTAATTTGTTATTGTAGCCCCAGATCACTAAAAAAAATTATTAATATAACCAATTGCTTAATTTGTTTTGTTTATAAATAATTATTGAAATATCAACTATAAAATTATTTATACATCTACAGGTTTTCTTTTAACTTAATTCAGCACTTAAAAATATATATACACTTGACACCACTTTCTTCCTGGTTCACTTAATTTTATTGTATTGTATTTCTTTTCTAATCTATTTAAATATTTTTGTTTAAATGGCTCAAATGATCAACCAGTACAAGTTCCAAATGCAAAACTATGTAGGGTTAAGTAAAAGCTAGCTCATGATGCATACAGGGTGTGAGTGAAAACAACATTTTGTTATTTTGAATTTAAAAATTTGGGAGTTATATTACTCCAAAGTTGAATACAGTTGAATATAGCTAATGATGGTGGAAATGTAGTTTCAATTGTAAATGCTTTTCTTCCTATTACTCTTACTCTTCTTTCTCTATCTCTTCATCATCTTTTTATTCTTTAATTTTTGCTATTTATATCTGTAGGCTTTTTTTATTTTATAGTCTGCATTTAGTTATTCTAATGATTTTACTCATATCTGTAAATTCTTATAATGTACTTCATCCTTGTTTTTGCTATGCATTATGTTTCACTGCCTCTCTCTCTCACACACACACAAAATACAAAAGTTCTTTCTGAATTCTTTCTTCTTTTACATTTAATATATTTGAATCTCCACTCATGTCTGAATTTTCACTTATGGAAAATATACACTAACACACCAATAGGAATAAGTAAGCAGCTCTTAGTTACTGCTGGTGGCAATGAAAACAGTATAGCCACTTAAGAATAGAGGTTGTCAGTTACAACACTAAATATATTCTTACGATATCCAGCAATAACTTTCCCTGGCATTTACTCAAATGAGTGGGAAACTTACATCCATGCAAAAAATGAACATGAATCCGTATAGTAGATTTATTCATAATGCCAAAACTCAGAAGTAATCAAAATGTCCTTCACTAACTGAATGGGCACATTAACTTAGATACATCCATAGTATAGGTTATTATACAGTAATTAGATAAAAATAAAATAAACCACAAAAAAGACGTGGAGGAACCTTAAATGCATACTGCTAAGTGGAGATGGTAAAAACATCAGTGGCTGCCCAGGGTTGGAGTGAGGGTATGAGAGAGAATGAGGAAGTGCTGATAAGTGAAGCACGGGGAATTTTTAGGGCAATGAACTACTTTGTATAATTTGTAATGGTGGATACATGTCCTTAGAGTTTGTCAAACCCCATAAAATGTACAAAACAATGAACCATGGACTTTAGTTAACAATAATGTGTCAATATTGGCTCATCAATTGTAGCAAATTCACCACACTTCAGTAAGATCTAATAATAGAGGAAACCGAGGGAAGAGGTAAATGGTGTAAAGGAACATACTTTTGCTCATTGTCTTCTAAACATAAAATTGCTCAAAAAAATATATTCTATTGATTACAAAAAAATTCAGTGTCTTCTGTTATTCCTTGTCTACTCACCCACTTTTAAAAATAAAAATGCATGTGTATATGTTCATATATATATTATATGTATTTCTATATCATCATCGTTTAATTTGTTTCCATTAACATATTTCTTGAATTCTTTAAAGATGTTTAATTGCATTTTAAACTATTTGACAATTAACTTAGGATATGCTTCAATAGCTTCACAATCAATTATATATTTATACAAGGTTGTACTTACCTGAAGAGGTTGAAGTCATATTTATTAATAAAATAATTTTTAAAGAAAAAGAAATTTATGAAATATCTGGAATCTCCAGCATATGGTCTCTAGTACTTACATAGGTCAGACAACATCCAGAGGTTTTTCCAGCTATATGTGTATGGCCGTATCAAGGGCAAGACAATTATGTTTCCTTTAGATCATTTTACTAAAATTTTAGAAATTAAGTTTTACGTATTTACCTTGCTTCCTGTTCTGTCTCCTTCTCAAAATACCTTTAGTTATATATGTATTGAATCTCGATTTTCCAATTTGTCTTTGTTCTATAATTTTCTTTTCAATCATTTAAAATTCTTCATTGTTTTTCATTCATTTTTTTGTCCACATTCCCCAAGATTCTTTCACATGAATCTATGATTGCATTTTCAGATGTTCCTACCCTTCCTACTCCCTTTTTTCTGTGACTTCTAATAAGTTACTTTTTCTTATTCCCTGCTTTCCTTATAGATGCCAGTTGATGTTTTACCTAGTTCTGTAATTTACTTTCTTTCTTATATATTGTAAGTAAAATCAAAATTAAAATGCAATATTTATTTACTAGGCTTTTGATTTCAGAGAAATCCTTTGGTCATATTTTCACCAAATGTATGGTCATTTAAAAAATTATACTGTTTATTAACTTCTTGTTAATTTTCTTCTTTATTTTACACCTTCTTTTAAACTGTCCTACTTTTGTATTATTCATATTCCAAAGAGGATCTTTTTTCCTGAGTTATTTGTAAACTAATATATTCTGAGAGGAGCCAGCAGAATGCTCATGAATAGGCAGGTGATCTCCATAAACAAAAAGTGTGTTGATGGGTGTGTGTGTGCGCGCGTGTATGCATGTGTGTGTGTGTGTGTTTTGATTTTGCCTCTACTATCTGCTGATGAAAAATATCAGCAAAATAGCTTCTCATACACTTGGATAACTCTTATTCCTCGTCTACAGATAGATCTGTTGTTTTTGTTCACTTTTTGTTTTTAGGGTGTGTCACCTACTTTGGAGAACTTACTACCCACACCCCCCTCCCGCCCAACATTTTTTTATTTCTAAAACATAGGTGTCAACCCTTCATCACCTCTTATTACAAAGTGCATTTTTCTTCATTGAACTTGGCATTTTTCGTTATATTCTAATGTTCAGAATAAGAGCATGGCCTACTTTCCTTGAAGATGAAATTACTGTTCATATTCCTCTTATTTTTGATGAATTCAGAGAAAATGAGGCACTGCTATTGTTATGGCATTAGTTTAAACTCAGAAATTTTATAACAATTACATCTTGAAATGTTATTAGTTCTACACAGTTTTGGCCATATTTAAATACTCAAAATGTACTGGATCCCTTCAATACAAAAACTATTCTGTGTCATGAAAAATGAGTATGATACAATTCAATTCCTCAAGTTGCTAACAATTTTCTCAGTGAGAACACATATACATTTAATCACAATACGTGTCAGAGTGTGATAAGGTCTAAAATCATAATTGATTAAGACATAATGTGATTTAGTAAAATAAAAAGATGACTGTTAAAGCTATCATATTTCTTTTCTGAGTTATGAAATTATGACAGTCCACCATAAATATTCTTTTCAATTTTTCCACATCAGATCTTAAAACCTTTCACTGTAGATTTACAGTGGTCTGGAAAGACTTGCTTTGTATTACTCCGAATACTGTAAAATATACATGAATCAGCATTATTCATGTTAAACCAAAGTTTTAAAATTGTCTGAACTATGGCAATAATTAATATCTTACTACAAAAGCTATTTGTCTCTTTAAGTGTGATTACTTTGATGTTTCAGTCACATATTAGTAAGCAAAGATGGCATATCTTTCCAAGTAAAGGACTATAATCAGTATTCGTTAATATCTTTAGCTTGTCACATTATAACTAAATGGGATTAACTTTAATAATTAAAATTTTAAGTAAGTTTATATTGTGTTAAAATGTTTACAAAAATACCCCACAATTCTATGTTCTCCTTCAGAGTCCTCAGGAGCAAATGTCTAAGGATGAATTTTGTTTATAGCCTTATTCTTTCATATAGTTACCTTACTGCCCAAAACATAGTGAACCGTTTTTCTCTGAAGACATATACAAACGTTCATGTTTTCTTTTCTCAGCTAGTACACATTTTTCTCACATAGTTTTATATTTTTTCAAAGGTTTATAAGCATTGCAGAAGTATAGTTTATTGTTTTCTCAGTTCCCCCTACCCACATCAAGATATTGCGTACTTAATTTGCAAGATATTTTACATCATGTGTTTTAGGTTAAAGAACAGAGATAACTTTGTAAGTATATTTTTCTAGAAAACTAAGACTGATACATCTAAGTAATCTTAAATTAATGTAAAAAATGAGGTGACTATAAAGAATAATGAATTTAATTTAATAAATACAGTTGTCAAAGGTGAATAATTTAGAACTTCCAACTCACTTTTTCTCTTAATTAGTAACAAGAATATAAAAGACTGTTGAACATTTCCTACATACTGTACTTAATGCTGAGAACAGATTTTAAAAAGAAACTTTCCATTTCTTATTAAACTGTAGAAAACAGACATAAAAACAAAAGTTTACATGTAATTATTCACACACTTTCAATTGTGCAATGATGAAATGACTTTTTAATCTTAAACCAGAAGAATAAGCCACGATTTAATGAAGAAAGATTTGGCATAAGTAGAAGGCAGATGCTTTCTAGAGAGAGGACATAACATACAGGAACATTGGGAAAGGATGAAACTATTGATTTCAAAGACCGCAAAGAGATTTTAAAATGGTGAATCATACAGAGAAAAAGGCAATAGTCAGAAAATGAGTTTATATAAGATAGGCAAGGACATACTACAAAAAGCATATATAATAATTTTGGACTGTATTTGAAGGGTTTTAAATTGGGAGGGTAACATTATTCACTGTTCATCATCCAAATTTAGAAACAAGGAGATTTTGAAATTGTTACTTTTGAGTATTATCAACTTGGAGGAACTGCTACTCTTTACTGAACCAAAGAACACAAGCAGCAGCAAATATATATGTGGGCATGAAGGAAAAGTTATTGCACTCAATTTTAGAACATGGCTATTCAAAGAAGCCAATGAAATACTTGAAAAGAGATTTAATAAATCAAATATTTAATGATTGGTTATTGAATTTTTGAGTTTTTAAGACAAAAATATATAAAATAGCTCTCATGAAGTTTATATTGAATTGAAGCCAAAAAAACAATGGATAACAAACTGAATATGTAGAGTGAAATGGTTGACTTCAGAATAATGCTGATTTGACATTTATTGGCTCGTCTCTACAAGGTAAGGCCTGGGATCAGATAATATGATTCACTCAAGGATGAAGCTTTAAGACTGAGCTCTGTGCATTTTCCTATTTAATATCATAATCAGTCTCTTAAGATGTTAAAGTTCTTCAGGATAAAAATTTTAACCAGTGCTTTATTTAGGGGCTTAGAAAGAAATGTTGACATAGTTTGGGGGCAAAAATAACTTTTTAGAATATTCTAAGGTAGATTTTAGAACCCACTTTTCCCAAGTCAGGTCATGCTAAGACTCAATGCTCATTATTGACTTCATTTTTGGCCGTGAGGGGAGGTGATGTCTTGAGGCTGTTATATTTTAGTTTTAAGACCTGGGCTCAGTTTAAATTGGGCACATTCTTCAGGCATGAAAGTGATCTTCCTACCCTCTAGCAAGGTGAAGATGCCACCTCAATAGAGCCAAAGGATTCAATTGGTTCAGAGTTTAAATGTTTTTGAGCATATTCACCGGATACCACCATGTTAAGTCTTATAGACTCTATCTGGACATTACAGTGTAAAAGACTTTTCTAATGCTACTTTTTAAACTTTCTTTGAAATCTGGTTCTCGCATGTTTAGGTTCTGGTCTTGATTTCATTACAATCTGAATGTCCCATAGGCATTGTAATTATGTGACAGTCTTCCTGCTCCTTAACTCAGCTAGGTCCAAGTTCTTGTCTCATGACCAGGAAGAATTAGGCACACAGAAACTGGAGAGTCAGTGGAGTAGAATTTATTAAGCAAAAGGAAAACACTCAGTGGAAAGGGGGTGTGGGCAAGGGGTTCCCCTACCTGAAGGTGGGAAAGTCTCCTGTGTGGCTGGGTCCAGGGCCTCGTATGGGCTCAGAATGGGAAGTGTGTGCTTATTTGTTTGTGAGCATGCAAAAAAGATTAAAATAAAGATACCACTCAAAGGTGGGCACAACAGTGTAGAAAACCAATTAGGAAAGTGTAGATATACATAAAAATATGTGAAGAGTGGAGATCGATCAGAGGAAAATGTGTGAAACAGTAAGACAAGTTCTCATTCTGGTCCCAGGATTTAACCTGTAGCTTGGCTTTTAAGCTTAAAACTGTCTTCAGCTTGGAGGTGGGGTTTCACCAGGGACCTGTCCCTATCTTCCTGGGCATTTGACTGGGCTGCCTCCTGCCACTCTCAATTACTGTATCCTTTATATTCAGAGCTTGGGTTTTGTCTTTAGTCTTTTCGTCCCTGAAATCCTAATAAATTTGACTCTTCTCCAAAACTGCCATTTACCAGATTTCTCTGATTTTCCTATCTGAGAGTAAAACATTGGCAGGATTCTACCACCATCTCAAAATCGAGCTATAGGATTCAGGTCAGGGGACAGGACACAGATATAAACGTACTGTGTATGTGAATGCTCATTTCCTTTCAAAATCTGTGGCTCCTCCTGAGTAGTTTGGATGGTATCATTTTGCGGGGCAGTAGGACTGTTGTGCAGGCAACAATTCAGATGATTTCATGTACTTTAAAATCTTAAATATTGGCTCCTGCTTTTAAAATTTGGATTAAAACAAAAGAGAATATTATGGAATAATTACGTGACTTTTTTTTTGCTCCCTCTTTATTATCTTCTTTAACTCTTCCCTAGAGTAAGTCAGTTGTAAGTGTGGCATGTGGGATTGTAGTTTTTCCAAGATCTTTGTTGTCACAAAGTCCAGCAAGCAAAATGGTGCATATTTTAGATTCTAAGATCAAAAGTAACCATCTGTGTTTGAAACAGAAATGATTCAATGTGCATGTTAATATGCAGAATAAGATATTATGCCTAGTACTGTTGGTAAATAATATTCTCAAAGGTTAGAGAAATAGGCTAGGTGCAGGGGCTCATGCCTATGATCTTAGCACTTTGGGAGAACAAGGTGGGTGGATCACCTGAGGTCAGAAGTTCGAGACCACCCTGGCCAACATGGTGGCAGGTGCCTGTAATCCCAGTTACTTAGGAGACTGAGGCAAGAGAATCGCTTGAACTCTGGAGGCAGAGACTGTAGTGAGCCAAGATCATGCCACTGCACTTTAGCCTGAGGGATAGAGCAAGACTCTTTCTCAAAAAAAAAAAAAAAAAAAAAAAAAAGTTAGAGAAATAGAGTAAGGGTAAGAGACGAACATGAACATTTGCATACAATTTCCTGTTAATATTTCATCTGAGTATGAGAGTCAGAGACTACTAAGACCACTAATGAACTCTCCTAAAGGCAATAAACTTGAGAATACATAGAGTTGGCACCCTGATTCCAGGTGAGGCCAGGATATGCAACAGGCATGTAGCAAATGCTCCCTAAATATGATGGTAGAGCAACCTATATTAAAATAGTAGTATGACGTGAAAACATGGAGAACAGTAGAGGTCAGTTATGAGAAAACTCATCATTTTCAAGTTTTTCTCTAGTTGTATCAGGCTTCAGAGTATCACAATAGAACATCCAGAATTTCCTGTGATTCGAACTGGAGTTAAAAAAAAAAAAAAAAGGTCAGAATTTTAAAGGATGTCTTGTTAAGTATGCTGGGCGTCCTGAAGATAGGAGAAGATCCTGGGTGATTCAAATAAACTGTTCTCCTCAGGGGATCCATAGCATTACAAAGCTAAGAGGGACTGAGTTCCTGTCTGCAGGTAATCCATTCGTATTTATCCATTTTCTGTTGTCTATAACAGAATACTTGAGATAGGGAAATTTATAAATAAAATGAATTTATTTCTTACAGTTATGGAGGATAGGAAGTCCAGGGTCAAGGGGCACTTCTTGTAGAGGCCTTCTTCTTGTTGGGGACTCTGAACAGAATTCCAAAGTTGGCAAAGAGTATCACACGGCAAGGAATCTGAATATGCTAGCCCAGGTTTCTCTGCCTCTTGTTACAAAGCTCCAAGTTCTACTCCCATAATAACCCATTAATCCATTAATCCAAGAATAAATTAAATCATTCATGAGGGCAGATGCCACATGATCCAATCATCTTTTGAAGTTCCCACTTTTCCATACTGCCACATTGGGAATTAAGTTTCCAACACTTGAAGTTTGGCAGACACATTTAAACTATAACACCATTTTATTTATTTTAAATATAATAATTCACACTTATCTATACTAGGTTAGAAGAGAGCATAGAACCTGGACAAAATAGGACAGAAAGTGGGCATTCCTGTTTTAATCACCAATATTTTGTATTTGCATAATATGTCATTGTCTTTCAGAAAAGAGAAACGAATCCTTCAGCTCGATCTTTCCAGGGACATTCTTAACACAAACCATGTGTTGTATTAGGTCATGGGAATTGCAATAATTCCAAAAACTAGAATTTAAATAAGCCTAATTTATAAAACATTAAACAGTTAAAACAGTTATTGCAAAACACAAGTAATGCAAAGTCTAGGAATTTGTGCAAAATAGGTAGTTATAAAAATACACACACATATATTTACTATATATACATATCTGTTGTATGTATACATATAAGTTGTATAATTCATACATATAAATTATATTTAAAATACTTTTGTACAAATTATAGTCATAATTTGTATTGTAGATTAATGAAAAATTATTATAAAATGAAACCTATATACTTCATAAACAGCTGTACTCATTGGAAACAAACAACAAAAATATTTGTTTGTTTAATAATAATGCTCTTTTTTTTGAGGCGGTGTCTCATTCTGTCACACAGGCTGGATTATAACTCTCTGCAGCCTCAAACTCCTGGGCTCAAGCAATCCTCCTTCTTCAGACTCCTGAGTAACTGGTACTACAGGAGAAAGCACTGTGGCCAGCTAAGTTTTTAACGTTTTGTAGAGACGGTGTCTTGCATTTTTAACCAGGCTGATCTCAAACTTCTGGTCTCAAGCTGTCCTCCCACCTCTGCCTCCCAAAGTGCAGAAATTATAATTGTCAGCCACCACACCAAGTCTAATAATAATACATTTTAATATTGATGGTAATGATGAAGTATTTGTCATTTAACAGAAAAAACTGAGAGAATAGTAAAATAATTATATAAAAATGAAATATGTTTTATATCATTGATTGCAGACAGAACATCCTCTTTACCACCTCATCAAATAATTTACCATAATAACAGATGCCTCAGCTATCTCTCTCCTCCTTAACTGTACATTCCAGAAAAACTGACTTCATTAACAACCTTAGTATTGGAATTACTATGAGGTATTTCTGTTTCTTTTGCCACTAATTTGTTGCTGAACGAATATGTGACATTTCTGGCCAATAAAATGCTAAGAAAGTCACAGGAAAGGATGACTTATTTTCTATGTCAGAACACTATTGATTCTATTTGCAGTGGTTGAAACTGTGCTTGCTTTCTTCATAGCATTTGAGCATGAACTGAACACTAATAATGGAGGATGAAAAGAACGATGCTTTGATGAAATTATTGAGGTAGTGAATCAACCTGAAGGTCACTAATTCTCAATAATTGTCAATAGAGATTGTACATTTTTCTTAGTGTCTAAGCAATTTTGAGACATGTATTTTTCATTTTCTGCTAAAAGCATTCTAATTATCAGCAAAAAGAACTGAATTAAGACCAAAGTAAAATTAGAGAACCCAAAAAGGTGATGAACATGACAATAGTCAGACATATGTAATAAACAATACAAATAGACAACCAATTAAAATAACATAAAAATGAGAACAATATTATTTATAAATCCTCAAAATTGAGATGAAGGGAGAAAATAAAATCAGAAACCTGAGGAATATAAGAAATTTTAAGGGCATTCATGAATGCATACAGAGCTTAAAACATTTACCCACAAAAGACATCATGCATTGTATGAAAGGAACACCCGTCAAAAAGGAACATGGGACCTATTTCTCAACATAGTTTTCTTAAAATTGTCACAGAATAGAAAGTACTGGTCTTATTTGAATTGAGCATAACATAAAGTTTTTTTTTTCTGATATTTCATTCAGAATAACACAATGTATGATTAGCAATCTTAAAAAGTATTATCTGTGTTGGCAAGAACGAGCACCTTAAGAAAGGTGGCAAAAATACCACCAAGAGAAAAGCAGTTCATGCATGTTCTAAGAAAGATTGATATGATATGAAAGCACCAATTATGGCAATTATAGGAAATATTGGATAAAACACTAGTCACAAGGACTCAAGGAGCCAAAATTGCATCTGACACCTGGAAATCATCGTGTTTTTGAAGTGAACTTTGCTGATCTGCAGAATGATGAATTTGCATTAGAAACTCAAACCAATTACTGAGAATGTTCAGGGCAAAAACTGGTCAACTTTCATGTTGCATTGCATATGTATATTTTATTTTCTATAAATTACGATGTTTTGACATGTTAAGAACCCTTTCTAGCTGGAGAAGAGACTGCCCCTCCTAGGGCTAGTCAAGTCTTAAGAAAGAGTAAAGAGCTAGTGAGCACATCTTTTTCATGCAAACCAATCACTTCAGACTGGATAGTTCCAAACAACTTAACTATCTCTCACATACCACGCCAATATTACCACTACTCTTAATTCTTTCCAGGACCAGGTACCTGGCAACTAGAGTCTACTGGAATTATTCAAACTAGTCAGTCCTAAACTGTCTGTTCTGCTCTGTTACATTTCCAGCAAAACCCTTCCAAAACACTTTGGCCTAGATTTTCTTCTAACTTCTGTCTTTGTCTCCTGCCCATCCTGTTGTTTCCTGGGAGGCCCTATGTGGCCGCTTATCTTGGAAATGTGAGTAAGAAATAGAAGAGCCTTGGCAATCCTTGCATTTTCTCAAATTATTTGTAATATGGAGAAACATCAGTATGTTACTAATATTTAAGAAAAAGATAACCAATATATGATAATTTCAGATATTGAAATTAATAGAAACATATTTAAGGAAGCTATTATATGAACAGGGAGGTAATGTAAAATATACTTATAATGAATGAACAAATTAGATATCATAGCAGAGCAATTAAAAAATCAAAAAGTACCAAAATAAATTTCTAGAATTGAGAAACACAATAACTGAAACAAATAATTCAGAGTATGAGTTTAATAGCACATTGGAGAAGAGTGAAGGAAATGTCA